>NC_068389.1:3667500-3792500 GCF_023724105.1 Carassius gibelio
CAGCTCCAGCAGCCCTGAGGAGCACAGAACACCGGTCAACACCAGCTCATCACTGACCACACAGAACCTACGCTCTTCAAATCAGACTACTGCGCTACTTGTCATAATGTGACCCTGGACTGTTCAAAATCCTCAGTTTTTCCTTTCCCATCTATTTTCTTCTTGTGTGGATTTCTCTCTTTTCACTCATCTGCCCAGAGCACGTCTCGTCTGGAGAGCAGAGCTGTATGTAGATCTATGCTCTTTCTCTGGGACTGTACTTACCACACTAACCACGCTTCACATTAATACTCTGGAACAAGAGCATGACCTTACCTTGCAGACGGTTAATGAGCCACATGAGCTGTTTCTTGGAGATGTTGGTGTAGCCCAGGTTGAGAGACACGGGCTGTCGACGGATTATACTGCTCAGCATGGGAGGAGTGATGGAGCGCTGGTGGCTCAGATCGATCTGAGTCCATAACCTGTGATCACAGCACCTGCACACACACACACACACACACACACGCACGCGTCAGGCATCTTCACTGGACACAGAGGTGCACCGTCTGTCTCAGCCAGTAACTGGAAAATGTTAAGTCTGGCATTGCTCTGAACTATCAGGAGACACACAGTACTCCCTGATCAACACCTGAGCCGCTCACCCAATCAACAATCAAATTCACAAACGAATCAATGTGATCTGTTATCCGTTTAACCTAACAGAATCAGTTTCAAAGAGTCATTTGTTCACAGATCAGACGTTACTATCAGGTCTTCATTACATCACTGAAATGTAGTGTTGTAAAAAGTCAGAAATAATGGTTTAGCACATTACTTCTAATTCAGTTCTCCAGCTGGAGACTTGATCCTCCTGCTGAAGATAAACAATACATTGTGTTGAAATGGTTTTTAATAATGATTTTTCAGTGCACAGATCTGAATGACACTGTAGTAATTCATGCGTTCACCTGTCCTTCTGTCATGAATCTCATGTGAAAAGGGATTTAATGGTAAAATAATCTATTTAAGAATGAAATCACAACTGCCCAGAGCGGTGGATTTCTAGGGTCAACTGGCTACAGAAGGAAGGTTTCCCAGCACCACTCTGTGACTGATTGTCTGGTCAAGTGCAGAGACTGCAGATCCACTGACGTGCTGAAGGTACGATTCATATTTCAGAGGGCCAGTCTTGCATACAAACGACCCTGACTCCATATCACTCGTCATGTTTACACTTGATCATTTAAATGACATACTGTTACTTAAAAACACACGTGTCAAGAGTGAAGACTAAATATGAGGTTACGGGACACGACTATCCAACCTCTGATGACAGCAGCGCTCGTTTGACTGGTCACTGCCTGTCTATGACCCCAGACCTGTGACAGACCAGACATCCTCAAAGACATCGGTCAAGATGAAGCTCAGATCTTTTCTGACACCTACGATGTTTCCTAAGATTCACAGCTGTCATCGTCCGCTATCATTCGCCATTTTTGAAGTCAACTGGACCAATTTCCTGTTTCATTGAATTACAGTGCCTCCAGTGACATTTGAACACTTTAGTGTCAATAAGAGCTTTCATAGTGCATCAAATGGGATCAATATTTCAAATTTACCAAAGTATTTACTTTGTATTATTAAGTAGTAGGGATGTAACGATTTACTGAAATCACGATTCGATTCTCTTTTTTGTTTTGTAACAAAATGAGATTTAAGACAAATTATAAATAAAATGTGTTCTTTTATTATTGCTTGGGCAAAATGCTGCACGTTTTTTTGTGAAACTGAAATATAACACTATAATAATATACTTATATAGCACTTGCGTATTATTGCTCTTTTGTTGGTTTTGATTGTTTATTGTCCTCTTTTGGAAGTGGCTTAAAAAAATTAAATATAAATGTAAACATAACAAAACAAAATTGAAATTTTTAAAAAGCCTCAAATCAAATAAATCTCTTCATATAAACAAAATAAGGCTTTGTGCTTGCTCTTTCCATTTAAAATGAGAGACAACCCCTGCACTTCATTCATGACCAAAACAAAGATGCACGCAACATGAGCAGTTTTTAATCGAGTTTCCTCGGTTACCGCCATAAACAAAGCACTCACGAACGCCGCGGCAGGTGGAGCTAAAGCGTTTCCTCGGTTACCGCCGTAAACAAAGCACTCACGAATGCCGCGGCAGGTGGAGCTTAAAGCGTTTCCTCGGTTACCGCCGTAAACACAGCACTCACGAACGCCGCGGCAGGTGGAGCTAAAGCGTTTCCTCGGTTACCGCCGTAAACAAAGCACTCACGAATGCCGCGGCAGGTGGAGCTTAAAGCGTTTCCTCGGTTACCGCCGTAAACACAGCACTCATGAACGCCGCGGCAGGTGGAGCTTAAAGCGTTTCCTTGGTTACCGCCATAAACAAAGCACTCACGAATGCCGCGGCAGGTGGAGCTTAAAGTGTTTCCTCGGTTACCGCCGTAAACACAGCACTCATGAACGCTGCGGCAGGTGGAGCTTAAATCGTTTCCTCGGTTACCGCCGTAAACAAAGCACTCACGAATGCCGCAGCAGGTGGAGCTAAAGCGTTTCCTCGGTTACCGCCGTAAACAAAGCACTCACGAATGCCGCGGCAGGTGGAGCTTAAAGCGTTTCCTCGGTTACCGCCGTAAACACAGCACTCATGAACGCCGCGGCAGGTGGAGCTTAAAGCGTTTCCTTGGTTACCGCCATAAACAAAGCACTCACGAATGCCGCGGCAGGTGGAGCTAAAGCGTTTCCTCGGTTACCGCCGTAAACAAAGCACTCACGAATGCCGCGGCAGGTGGAGCTTAAAGCGTTTCCTCGGTTACCGCCGTAAACACAGCACTCACGAACGCCGCGGCAGGTGGAGCTAAAGCGTTTCCTCGGTTACCGCCGTAAACAAAGCACTCACGAACGCCGCGGCAGGTGGAGCTTAAAGCGTTTCCTCGGTTACCGCCGTAAACACAGCACTCATGAACGCCGCGGCAGGTGGAGCTTAAAGCGTTTCCTCGGTTACCGCCATAAACAAAGCACTTACGAATGCCGCGGCAGGTGGAGCTTAAAGCGTTTCCTCGGTTACCGCCGTAAACACAGCACTCATGAACGCCGCGGCAGGTGGAGCTTAAAGCGTTTCCTTGGTTACCGCCATAAACAAAGCACTCATGAACGCCGCGGCAGGTGGAGCTAAAGCGTTTCCTTGGTTACCACCATAAACAAAGCACTCATGAACGCTGTGGCAGATGGAGCTTAAATCGTTTCCTCGGTTACCGCCATAAACAAAGCACTCACGAACGCCGCAGCAGGTGGAGCTAAAGCGTTTCCTCGGTTACCGCCATAAACAAAGCACTCACGAACGCCGCAGCAGGTGGAGCTAAAGCGTTTCCTCGGTTACCGCCATAAACAAAGCACTCACGAACGCCGCAGCAGGTGGAGCTAAATCGTTTCCTCGGTTACCGCCATAAACAAAGCACTCACGAACGCCGCAGCAGGTGGAGCTAAAGCGTTTCCTCGGTTACCGCCATAAACAAAGCACTCATGAACGCTGCGGCAGGTGGAGCTAAAGCGTTTCCTCGGTTACCGCCATAAACAAAGCACTCACGAACGCCGCAGCAGGTGGAGCTAAAGCGTTTCCTCGGTTACCGCCATAAACAAAGCACTCATGAACGCTGCGGCAGGTGGAGCTAAAGCGTTTCCTCGGTTACCGCCATAAACAAAGCACTCATGAACGCTGCGGCAGGTGGAGCTAAAGCGTTTCCTCGGTTACCGCCGTAAACAAAGCACTCATAAACGCCGCGGCAGGTGGAGCTAGGTTTCCTAGGTTACAGCTGTAAAGAAAGCAGCACTGCACTTATGAACTTTAATAAGTATTTAACAGATGCAAGACGAAAAGAAAAAATACCATCTAAACTTTTATTAAGACAGTAAGTTCCACTCAGACATGCATTCATATTAACTCCTGCCCCTAACTGAATCACAATTTGTTTAGCATCTCCTAACATATTTGAATCGATTTTCAACCGGCTCGTGGTTAACCATTACATTCCTATTAGGCCGTTTGCTGAGGTTTAACAGTGATATGGATGCTGATGCCTAGCTGTGATGTGGTGTCTGATGTCTTACCAACGGCTCCAGGTGCGGCACACACGCATGCAGACACACAGCTGCCGCTGACTGAGATGCTGGAAGACACGGAGCCAGACCTCCCTCGGCAGCACGTGAGACGCGCCGCTGTCCAGCGGCAGGCAGTGTGGCTCGGGACAGGCCGGCGGCGGTCGCACAAGGTGCCGCTCCATCTGCAGGGGCCGCGGCGACGAGGGCACAGCCACAGCACTCCTCTTCACCAGTTGTGAGCGCGACTGCTGCGAGCGATGTGGAGCCAGAGAGATGCTGACCGGGTTACAGGTGGCAGTGTTGCCGTTCGCAGTACCAGAGCCAGCTGCTGCTGTACCTGTGCTCTTATTTGAGGAAATGTTCTGCCGGCTTCCTCCTCGGATTTTGCTCCCACGGACAGCCTTTCCGGGGGTGTGCCGGTGATTGGTTACAGTACTGCTGTTGGAGTTCTCCTTCTCTTGCATCTCTCTGCCAGCCACCCGTGTGCGGCCGTTGCGTGTGTCCTGTCCGTTAGTGCGCTTGGATGAGGACAGGCCTTCGGGTCCCGCCAAATGTCCATGTCCGAAGGGTGGCAGCTGAGTAGCTGACAGCGGTGAGGACGGCTGACCCCGATCCCCTGCCCTGTCCTCATCCTCATCTGCTTCAGTGTCCAAGACCGCTCTGCGCAGCCTGCTACTCACGTCTCCTCTGCGGCGCTGTGGCTGCGGCTCGTCCACGCTGTCCTGCTCATGGTCTGCTGCTACGCTCTCGCCATCAGAATCCTCACTGGCACTGAAGCCCAGCTCTGCCAGACGGCGGCTTCGCTCTCGCTCGCGGATGTTGCTGTTGCCGTATCCAGCTGCTGGAGAGGAAGCTTCTGAGGCGGCGACAGGAGATGGCGAGTCTGAATCCGATTCTGAGTCGCTTTCTGAGCTGGAGGAGGACGAGGAGCTGGAGTCGCGCACTCGCTCCAGTAGCTGACACATGCGTTTGAAGCGCTCGAGCTTCTCACGTTGATGCGAGCGCTGGTCCTGGCTCGGGGCCGAGGGCTGCGCCGCACCAGAGCCTCCAGCAGAGCTGTGTCCACCAGCCAGCGAAGAGTTGGGCCCGTTCGCTTCAGAAGAATCTGAGGAGTTGGGTTTGGCTTTCTGCTGAAGATGTTAAAGAGAGAAGATTACAACACACAACTGTGCATGTCATCTCAACAATAAGACTAAAGACTTACCTTTTTCAGGTGTTTATCACGGGCACCTTTGATCTGTTGAGGACAAACAGAAAAACACACGTGTTCAAACAGGACCTGAGTGATGCATGGTAATATGTGACATTACTTCCTGCTAAACTCTGTACCAACTCTACAAAACGGTGGACGGTCACACACACACACTAATCGCAATATCTGATAATATGGTCTACCTAAGCCCCACCTCCACCACGCCCCTCTTGAATAGACTTGAACACTTTGTTGGCATTAATGGAAGTGCATTAGCATGGTTTAAATCGTACTTATATGACCGCCATCAGTTCGTAGCAGTGAATGAAGATGTATCATATCGATCACAAGTGCAGTATGGAGTACCTCAAGGCTCAGTACTAGGGCCGCTACTCTTCAAGCTTTATATGTTACCCTTGGGAGATATCATCAGGAAACATGGTGTTAGCTTTCACTGTTATGCTGATGATACTCAGCTCTATATTTCTTCGTGGCCCGGTGAAACACACCAATTTGAAAAAATAACAGAATGCATAGTCGATATAAAAAACTGGATGACGAGTAATTTCTTACTGCTAAATTCAGAAAAAACAGAGGTGTTAATCATAGGGCCTAAAAACTCTGCTTGTAATAACCTAGACCACTGTCTAAGACTTGATGGCTGCTCTGCGTTCCTGACATGCACAACTATGACTGCTGCACTCGCATCTCACATGAGGGAGGATCAGAAAGTGAAGAAGAGTTAGAGGTTCAACTTTAAGAAAACATGTCTAGAGAATTTGTGGGGATTTTATTCCATTCCGCTGCGTCTCATCTGTTTTTAAATGCAATCGCGTGTGGAAAAAACGGTTCTTTTTTTTTTTTTTACAGTGAACCATGCCAGCCCTACTATTTACCTAAATGTATTACTTCAGACTTATGTGCCCTCTAGAAGCTTGAGTTCTGCAAGTGAATGTCGCTTCATTGTTCATCCCAAAGAAGCACAAAATCACTCCTGGTGGAATGACCTCCCCAACTCAATCCGAGCAGCTGAGTCCTTGGCCATCTTCAAGAATCTCCTCCATCTTTATTTGACCCTCTAACTCTAGCACTCACTATTCTAATTCTATTCTTTAAAAAAACTTGTTATTTATTATATTATTTAAAAGCCCTTGCTATGTGTACGGCGTTAAGCTAACTGAGACTTGTTATAGCACTTGTGTTTCATTGCTCTGTTACTGATTTTGATTGCTTCTGTTGTCCTCACGTGTAAGTCACTTCGGTTAAAGTGTCAGCTGAAAGACTAAATGTGAATGTAATGTGTCCCGTCACACTCAAGCTGAATCACAATCAGTGAAGCACTCACCTTCTTTCTGGAGCCGCTCTCCTGAGGAAGCTCCTTGTCCTTCCTGCGCTTGGCTCCGTCCGGCCGGGCCGAGTCGTCCAGGGACATGCTCTTCTTCTTACTGGGTGGAGGCTCATCCGTCAGCTTCCAGCGGCTCACCTCCCCATTGTCCATGCGCCTCTTCCCTGAACCATCTCCTGGATCCTAAACATCGGACACTTCCATTAGCATGATGTTTATTAGGCTGAAGGCCAATCAGAACTAGATCAGTGATGACATCATCACTCTTCAGTCAGACGGCATCATGAAGTCGAAACGCTCCTGGTCTAGAAACGGAGCTGATGTGAGTGACCCAGAGATCTCTACTTCTGTGATCTACAGCGCTCTGAATCTGCTACAGCTTCAGTTCACATCATTTCCTAACGCCACTGCTTCCTGTCTGTCTCCTTCACTCTACTAAAACAGATTTATTCACCAAGTGTTCTCTTAACATTTAAGCAGACATGAACTAGCTGGAGACTGTCCCACTCTGCCCTGTGATGGAGCAGTGGAGGATCTGTGTGCAGTCTTACCTTACTGGTCTTTCCTTCCTTGTGGCACTTTGGACATTCCCAGCAGTTTGGGATCTCATCATTAATAATGCCTTCAGACTTGGCCATCTGAGGAGAGAGGGTTGATGGTGTTATCAGACGCTGGCTTCGATCAGCTTCACCCCTGAGGAGTGTGTGTTACTAACCTTCAGACAGCTGGGGTGGATGATCTCGTTACAGATGGTGCACTCCATGAGCGAGAGGCTGAACTTCTCCTCCTCCGACTCCACCGTGTCCTCCTTCCCTGCTTCACCACACGCGAAACACACGGCTGTGTGCGGTAACACGGGCTGAGGAGAGCAGGAGAGTCAGTGAAGCCAGAGGCTTTCAGTCACACACTCACACAAGCACATCCACATCATGAAGGGAAAGAGTCTGTTTGCTGGACTCACCGCAGTGCACTGGCGGAGCAGACAGGACTGCTTCATCCGGCCCGGCCCGCCGAACTTCTTCATGTCCTTACAGAAGTGACACTCTCCACACTCGGTCCGCAGACAGGCCTGACAGCGCCGGCACCGTGTCCGCCGCCGCCGCGCACCCCCCAGAGCCTTACTGCCAGACATCCCCTCCGCATTCAGCTGAGGAGCGCACACACACACACACACACACACACATATATTCAGCTCTTTGCACATCTGCAGAACACGCACTGCTCTTTTTCTTACTGTCTGTAATCTCTAACTGATTGGAGTTGCTCTTTTATAAATACAAAAAGCTATCTACACACGACTA
This sequence comes from Carassius gibelio, assembly GCF_023724105.1. Lineage (NCBI taxonomy): Eukaryota > Metazoa > Chordata > Actinopteri > Cypriniformes > Cyprinidae > Carassius > Carassius gibelio. The sequence goes on from NC_068389.1 coordinate 3,675,449, forward strand.
AACAAATACATACATATATATATATATATTAGGTCTGTCAAATCATATACAGGTGCTGGTCATATAATTATAATATCATCAAAAAGTTGATTTATTTCATTAAATCCATTCAAAAAAGAGAAGTTTGTATATTATATTCATTCATTACACACAGACTGATATATTTATTTATATTTTATTTATTTTATTTTTTATGATTATAACTGACATCTAAGAAAAATACGTATCTCAGAAAATTTGAATGTTACTTAAAACCAATACAAAGAAATTATTTTAGAAATCTTGGCCAACTAAAAGTATGAATATGAAAAGTATGAGCATGTACAGCACTCAGTACTGAGTTGTGTCTCTTGTGTCTGAATGACTGCAGCAATGCGGCGTGGCATGGAGTGGATCAGTCTGTGGCACTGCTCAGGTGTTATGAGAGACCAGGTTACTCTGATAGTGGCCTTCTGCTCTTCTGCATTCTTGGGTCTGACATGTCACATCTTCCTCTTCACAATACCACACAGATTTTCTAATCTATATCGACTACAGATTGTCTATGGGGTTAAGGTCAGCCGAATTTGCTGGCCAATTAAGAACAGGGATACCATGGTCCTTAAACCAGGTACTGGTAGCTTTGGCACTGTGTGAAGGTGAAGAGTCCTGTTGGAAAATGAAATCTGCATCTCCATAAAGTTGGTCAGCAGCAGGAAGCTGAAAAGAGAAAGTGCTCTAAAACTTCCTGGTATAGGGCTGTGTTGACCTTTGACCTCAGAAAACACAGTGGACCAACACCAGCAGATGACATGGCACCCCAAACCATCACTGACTGTGGAAACTTTACACCGGACCTCAAGCAACGTGGATTGTGTGCCTCTCCTCTCTTCCTCCAGACTCTGGGACCCTGATTTCCAAAGGAAATGCTAAATTTACTTTCATCAGAGAACATAACTGTGGTCCACTCAGCAGCAGTCCAGTCCTTTCTGAAGCGAGACGCTTCTGACGCTGTCTGTTGTTCAAGAGTGGCTTGACACAAGGAATGTGAAGCTGAAACCCATGTCTTGCATACGTCTGTGTGTAGTGATTCTTGAAGCACTGGCTCCAGCTGCAGTCCACTCTTTGTGAATCTCCCCCACATCTTTGAATGGGTTTTGTTTCACAATCCTCTCCAGGGTGCAGTTATCCCTATTGCTTGTACACCTTTTTCTACCACATCTTTTCCTTCCCTTCCCCTCTCTATTAATGTGCTTGGACACAGAGACTGAGAGAACATTTAAAGGCTTTGCAGGTGTTTTGAGTTAATCATCTGATTAGAGTGTGACACCAGGTGTCTTCAATACTGAACCTTTCCACAATATTCTAATTTTTTGAGATACTGAATTTGAGATTTCCCTTTGTTGTCAGTTATAATCATCAAAATTAAAAGAAATAAACATTTGAAATATATCAGTCTGTGTGTAATGAATGAATATAATATACAAGTTTCACTTTTATATAAATCCTGTTTTTGATGATATTCTAATGATATGACCAGCAGCTGTAGATGTGTGTCCTGTGTTTATCTACACGACCGGTCAAGAGTCTGGGGTCAGTGAGACCTATAATGTTTTCAGAGAAGTCTCTTCTGCACATCAAGGCTGCAATTATTTGATAAAAAAAAAAGAAATAAATAATAATAAAATAGAAATAACAATATTTCAAAATGTTATTTTAATATTAAATAATGGTTTATATTTCAATATCCTTTAAAGTGTAATGTATTTCTGTGATGCTCCGCTGTATTTTCAGCATCATTCCTCCAGTCTTCAGTGTCACATGATCTTCAGAAATCAGAATAATATACGGATTTATTATCAGAATTATCAATCTTGTGCTGACAAATATGTTTTTTGAAATTGGGATACTTTTTTTAGGATTCTTTGACAAATAAAAAGTTTAAAAAGGACAGCATGTATTCAAAATATAAATATTTTCTAACAATATACATCTTTGCTATCACTTCTTATCAATTGAACAAATCCTTGCTGAATAAAAGTTTTAATTTCTTTCTAAAAGAGAGAATAAAAATGTACTGACTCCAAACTTCTGAACTGAAGAGAATCCTGAAAAACTATCACAGTTTACAACAGAATCTGAAGCAGCACGGTTTCAGCACGGATAATAAATAATAAAAAATCAATAATAATAAATCATCATATTTTCATGATTTCTGAAGATCATGTGACACTGAAGACTGGAGGAATGATACTGAAAATACAGCGGAGCATCACAGAAATAAATCTTAATGATATTTCACAGTATAAACATTTTTGATCAAATAAATGCAGTGTTGATGAGCAGAAGCGACTTCTGTAAATCATGAAAAAGGTTCTGATCCAGACACACATCTCTATCATCAGTGACAGGGGTCAGAGGTCAAGAGCTGATCTGACCTCACTACACAGTGTGAGCCACAGGAGCTACTACATGATCGAAGAGACACACCATGAGCTGAATCCACTGCTACACACAGTGTGTCAGGAGAGCACAGACCACAGCAGCACACACAGAGAGAGCGCTTCACCGTGTTTACATGCACAGACTCACTGACTGTGTGCAGCGGAAGCGCCGCCGGAAGCAGCAGCTAGCATGTGTTAGCAGCTTCAGCAGCACTAACTCACCTCTCTAACCTCCTGATCTGAAGAAGCTGAGCGCTTGAGTCTCACACAGACCCTGACACACGACTCACCTGCTCGAGTGGAGGCGCATGCTGCTGGATCGAGCATCAGACTGATGTGTTCTCGCGACAGATGCACACAATGAGACAGCTTCCTTGTTCCTGTTGTATCGCAGCTTTACATGAGAGTCTCGATTAAAGCCCAGACTCAGAGATCACGATCCCTCAGCCCCTCTGATGCTCCACACGGCCAGAGATCCTCACCTGTGAGCGCAGGCCAGTCTCCCAGCGCTCGGCTGAACTGAAAGAGAAACAGCGCAGGCGGACGAGCGCGTCTTTGTTCGCTCTCTCTATTGTGCTGCTCCGCTGCGCGTGCAGGAGTATTATATTAATATCTGTCCCAGTCCAGAGCAGCTCGTCACCCCGACGCCACCACACTCCGAGCCTGCTCCCGACGATCAAATAAATAAATAAATATGGTAAATAAAAAATATGGAGAGTAAAAAAACGACAGCTCCTCCCGGTCTGTTCGTCACGACCGAAAGGCAACATGGGAAATGTGGTCCACTTGTGCCCTACCCAAAACATTCATGTTATTTACATTGCTGAATTATATATATATATTTTTTTTTTTTACAGCCCAATGCTTCAGATGTTATTTTATAAAAATAATAATAATAACAAAGTTGATTTTAAATCCATAAATACCACAACAATAATGAATAATAATTCGTGGTTTGAGCTGATCTGGAAGCAGTTGTTAGAATAGAGTCAGATGTGTGACTGTGCGGCTAACATTAGCCGCTAACACACACACATACACACACACAGCTGCTGAACACACCGCGCATCGGCTCAGATCGCTCTTCAACACTCATCAGCGGCGTCAGATCAGACTAGATTGGCTTCGGCTGGATCTCAGCACAGACCTGAGTGAAGATGATCAAGCTTTTCTCGCTGAAGCAGCAGAAGAAGGACGAGGAGTCCGCGGGAGGAACGAGAGCCGGAGCCGGCGGGAAGAAGGCGAGCGCGGCCCAGCTGCGGATACAGAAGGGTACGAGCACCAGAGCATCCCTCCAGAGACCGTCACTTATCCCTCTCTCTCACACACACACACACACACACACACGGAGAGAGACAGGGAGTCAGTATTCATTCCCTACTCAGGCTCGTTTAAAGACCGTCCTCACGCTTTCGAGCGACATTAGCATTAGCCACCGCGCTAACACATAGCGCAACTCTCGGCGCTGATTTATCATTATTTACTCGGTGTTTGGACACTTCAGGGGTGTCACGGAGAGAGAAGCTCATGTGTGAAGTCACAGAGCTCGACAGAAACGCTCGTTCTCTGCCAGATCAAGCTCAGTCTCAGTCACAACATTGAGGCCTGCTCCGTTAGCCTCGGAAGCAGAAGCCTCGGCCTGTGTGACTCTGATCCCGCGGGACACTTGACACTTCAGACCGTCACAGAAATCCGGAGAACACCTCAAGACACTCAGGATTAACCGTTGTTGTTAATAGTTAAACCACGGTAACCACAAATTTACCATGGTGCTGCTAGGGTTTTTGTAGTAAAACTGGTTATAAATGGAAAAACTGCAGTTTTACTACAAAAACCCTAGCAGCACCATGGTAAATTTGTGGTTACCGTGGTTTAACTATTTAAAATAGTAATCATGGTTATTTGTGGTAAAACCATGGTTCATTTTCATAAGGGATCGCTGTTTTAAACCACTGAAACAATAAAATAAGTTTGAGGGGTGTTTGAACCGAATGACCCTCCTCTCATCATTTACTCGCTTTGGTTTATCATCAGATTCAGCTCAGTTGTTATTATTATTTCTGGCCCTCCGTTCAAAGTTCATTCCTCCGGAGTTTCAGCGCCTCAGAAGAGACATATTAAAGTGTTTCTGAAACACATCCATATTAAATGGGTGGTTTTCTGTAAATGACAGACAGGTGTAATTTAGGCTTTAGCTCACACACAAAGGTTGAGCTCAACAGAAGTTGAGTGCTGTAAATGTGAGTGTGTGAAGCCAGTCTCTTCAGAGGACTTGTGCCCGATTCCGTTTGTGAAGCGTTGAGATCTCTGTCTGGAGCTAAACTCAGACCGCTGTCTGTCTCAGAGACTCACGGCTCACTTCACAAATCAGGCAGTCAGCTGAAGGTGGGTCACTCGGTTCAGTTCAGATGGGGGCTGCTCGTATTAGAACCAGTTATTCTGCTTTGAAGTGTGTGTTCAGTGTCAGAACATCTGTTGTTGTTTTGGTCTGTGACTCCGCCCACTGCCAGTTCAGCCAATAGCATTTCAACACCCGTGTTGGAGCCCAAGTATCGGTCTCTGCAGGAAAGTAATGGGAGTTACCAGATCAGGGTGTTTTTACACCATGATACCTGATTAGTTGATGTAATAGTGACGTTAGGTTTAGGGGTGGGGTTGGGTAAGGGGGATCATTTAGATTGCATGATTCAGAAACACCCAGCAGTTTCAAAACACCCACATGGTGATAAACGCCCACTTTTGCTCTGCAGAGACCTAAGTCTCTTGGAGCCAGGAAATGAACTGGGTCAGAGATCACAGATTCTAAAACTCCATCCATACACATCTCTCCAGCATTGAGAGTTTGGAGTGCAGCACCTGTTTCAGCCGCTAGCTGTCAATATTAGGAACTGTACTCTAATGATGCTGTTGATGTGGATGGATGCGTTTTGGTGACTGACTGATATAGTGCTGAAAATCCCTCTTATATAAGCACATATGACCTTTATCACGGTCAGCAAACCTGCTCAAGGTCATGTCCAGATTCTGTAAGAGAAGCTGATGATGTGTTAAGCCCCTTTCACACTGCATGTCGGACCCGGCATATTGCCAGAACATTGCCGGGTCACCTTCTGAAAGCAAACACGTCCCGGGATTGATTCCGGCATTGAACCCGGGTCGGGGACCTAGTAACATTGTGGGGTTCGACCCGGGACGAGCGCTGTGTGAACAAAAGCCAGATCTAATGCCGTGTCGAAGTGATGACGCGCATTATTGCGCGACTCTTTTCCCGGCTGTTTTGAAGGAAGATCAGCGTTCGCGACGAAAACACATGTGCAAACTGTAATGAAGCAGAGATCAGTTAGTTTCTCACTTTCCGCGCTGACGCGAGATCATTCGCTTGCTTCAGTGAAAGTATAACGTGCCTAGCGTTGTCGACTCATACATTACACGTCACGCCCTGATGTCACGTGTTGTTACGGGATCTTTACGGGTTGTGTGTGAAAGCACGCACATATCACTGGCAGTGTGAAAGTGCAAAATCTAGTGACCCGGGAACTATTGCCGGAACACTTTTCCCATGTATTTGCCGGAATGGCAGTGTGAAAGGGGCTTAAGACTCCTCAGCTTTAATGTGAGCCAGCAGATCTGTGATCAGACCTCTCAAAAAACCCTGACAGTGATTGCACTTCTGCAAACCCGGACTAGAAAAAGCTCTTAGTCAATCAGTGTGTGTTAGGTTACTCAGACAGTTGGACATCAGTGATGGACATCGCTCTGACGGTGAAGATCCAGCCCTGCTGCTGACACAAAGACACAGGACACAGACACGCACAGAAACCAACACACACAGGACACACAAAGAGACACACACAGGTCACAGACACACACACGGACAGGACAGGACATGGACACACAGGACACAAACACATAGACACCAGACACACACAGACACAGGACACACACAGACACACACACAGACATAGACACAGGACACACAGACACAGGACACACAAAGAGACACACACAGGTCACAGACACGGACAGGACATGGACACACACAGGACACGGACAGACACACGACACACACACAGGACACAGACACACACAGGCACAGGACACACACGGACACACACACAGACATAGGACACACAAAGAGACACGGACAGACACAGGACACACACGGACACACACACAGACATAGGACACACACAGGACACACAGACACAGGACACACACAGACACACAGGACACGGACAGACACAGGACAGGAACAGACACAGGACACGGACAGACACAGGACACGGACAGACACAGGACACACACACAGACACACAGGACACGGACAGACACAGGACACGGACAGACACAGGACACACACAGACATAGGACACACACAGACACAGGACACACACAGGACACGGACAGACACTGGACACATACAGACACACAGGACACAGACACACACTCCCAGACACAGGACACACACACGGACACAGGACACACACAGGACCCACAGACACACACACAGGACACTGACACACACAGACACACACAGACACACACAGGACATGGACAGACACACACACAGGACATGGACAGACACACACACAGGACACGGACACACACAGACACAGGACACACACAGGACATGGACACATACAGGACACACAGGACACGGATACAGGACACAGACACACACTCCCAGACACGAGACACAGACACACACAGACACAGGAAACACACACAGACACAGGACGTGGACACACACAGGACACACATAGGACCCACAGACACACACACAGGACACGGACACACACAGACACAGGACACACACAGGACATGGCCACATACAGGACACACACAGGACCACGCTCAGACCAGATTGAACTAGTAACCCTGAAAAAAGCTTCAGAATGAATAGTGAGAGGTTTGTCTGTGTGTAATGCTGCTGTTGTTTCTCTGTGACAGACATCAACGAGCTGAACCTGCCTAAGACGTGTGAGATTGTGTTCCCTGACCAAGACGACCTGCTCACCTTCAAGCTCATCATCTCCCCGGACGAGGTGTGCTCCTGAGTGATCCGTGTAGTGTCTGTCTGAATATTGAGGCGTGAGCTGTCACAGAAGCATTGATCATCTCTCTCTTCTTCTTCTGCAGGGTTTCTATAAAGGTGGTAAATTTGTCTTCAGTTTTAAGGTAAACAGCAGCTGGATCCTCTGTAGACAGATCACACACACTCACCCTGGTGATTCGGTAGATTCCTGTAGCAGTCTAGCTGTGTTTGTGTGTACAAGTTCACTTTCATTAAACTACACCACATAAAAGACTCATTTCATCATTTAAATATCTTTGATAATGTTTTCACTAGGGGTGGGGGGAAAATAGATACAGCATAGTATGGTGATATTTTCCACAGCATCACTGTATCTATACACGGAAGCCAAGTATTGATCTTTTATTATGCTATTTGGTAGAATAAAAAAAAAAATTGGCCTAAAATAGGCTACATAATACTGATGATATATATGTCCCGCTCCGGGCGTCAGTGTTCAGTGTGCATGTGTCTCTCCCGCTCCGCTCTGTGGATGTGCTCGTGTACCTGAGAAGCAGTACACTCAGATAACACTGAAGGATATCTCTGTGCAGGACACACTTCTGTTAGAGCAGCACTACTGTAACTGTGTAGTTCAGCTCTGACGCTCTCACAAGAATTACTTTGTAGGACTATACATTATTTGTATAATTAGTCCAAAAAACAACTTCTATCTGATTTTCTTACACAGAAGGGAATATGTTTAATATTAATAATAATGTTATATTTAAAAATGTTGATATTTAATATTAAGGTAACACTTCTCAATAAGTTTTCATTAGTTAATGTATTAACATAAATGAACAATGAACAATACATTACAATATTCTTAATGTTAATTTAGAATAGAATACAGTTGTATAGAGTGCGTTAACTGTTAACAAGCACAACTGTGGATTTATAATGCATTAGTAAATGATGAACAACTATTGTTCATTCTTAGTTTAACTAAAGTAGTTAAAGGGTTAGTTCACCCAATAATCTAAATAATGTCATTAATAACTCCTCATGTCGTTCCAAACCCGTGAGACCTCCGTTTATCTTCTGAACACAGTTTAAGATATTTTAGATTTAGTCCGAGAGCTCTCAGTCCCTCCATTGAAGCTGTGTGTACGGTCTACTGTCCATGTCCAGAAAGAGAAGAAAAACATCATCAAAGTAGTCCATGTGACATCAGAGGGACAGTTAGAATATTCTGAAGCATCGAAAATACATTTTGGTCCAAAAATAGCAAAAACTACGACTTTATTCAGCATTGTCATCTCCTCCGTGTCTGTTGTGAGAGAGTTCAAAACAAAGCAGTTTGTGATATCAAAATGTATTTTCGATGCTTCAAAATATTCTAAACTGAGGTCTTACGGGTTTGGAACGACATGAGGGTGAGTTATTAATTACATAATTCACCGAAAAATGGAAATTTTCTAAGTATCATACAAATTTAGTTTAATTTAAAAACTCTTAAAAAAAAAAAAAAACTTTCAATTATTTAATAAATAGTAATTACAAAGCATTTTTGTTTTCGGCTGAGCGATGCAGATGTAAGATTACATGTCTAATTTAATTGAACAATAATTCACCTTCAGATGCACCAATTGCTGAAGGGCCTGCACAAGTTTAAGATAAGTCCAAGTATCATTGTTCAGATGACCTGCAGTAGTTCATGTGGACTAGACTGTAACACAGGTGCACACAACATCTGACAGCTTACATGAGTCGGTCTGCTTCACAATCACAGTGAGAGAAACAGAGGAGTGTTTCTTTTTAGTTAAGACCATGTTGACAAAGTTTTCCTTCGGAGACCAAATTTGAAGTTGGAAAAAGATAATAAATGGCAATCTATCGCAGAACATCGCAATATTACCGTGCTCCTATTGTATAGTGAGGCTTCTGGTGATCCCCACTCCTAGTTTTCACCTGTGTTCTGGTTCTGAAGCAAGAGTTAGAATGATTTACCATTAGACATCTGTGCAGGTTTGTCTTCCTGTCAGCGTCCTTCAGCAGGTGATGTTCAGTAATGTAGTGTGTGTGTCCAGATCTGAGCCAATCAGACGCCAGAGAAGGAACTGATCTGCTCTTCACAAGCCTGTGAGATGATCTCTGAGCAGTGTTGTTGTTCTGCTTTCAGGTGGGACAGGGATACCCTCACGACCCTCCGAAAGTTAAATGTGAAACGATGGTCTATCACCCCAACATTGACCTGGAAGGCAACGTCTGTCTAAATATTTTGAGGTATTCTAGGTGCACTCCCCTGTTCCTCCTCATAGAGCAGCGCTCGTTCTCACTGCATCATGTTTGTGTTTCAGAGAAGACTGGAAGCCCGTGCTGACCATTAACTCCATCATATACGGACTGCAGTATCTGTTCCTGGTAAGTTGAGAAGACTGTGAGTTCCTGCTGGTGAGCAGTGTTCAGGTCTAAACCCTGTGTCATCCGCAGGAGCCCAATCCTGAAGACCCTCTGAACAAAGAGGCAGCGGAGGTGCTGCAGACCAACCGGCGGCTGTTCGAGCAGAACGTCCAGCGCTCGCTGCGCGGAGGATACGTGGGAGCCACCTACTTCGAGCGCTGCCTCAAATAGTCCACGCCGCCGGCCCTCACATCCCAGAATGCATTTATCGTTTACATGCGCTGAGACGCACTGACCGACACACTGACCGCACACAGGAGAGGAGGAGGGCCGGTCAGTGATTGTTGCTCAGAGAATTCAGCCCTATTTTGCCACTATGCTGGTACCCACTGTTTATTTTTGCTGAGATTCACCTGCTAACTTCTCCTCCCACTCACAGAGAGTAAGACAGACACATTCAGATCATTACACTTCAGGACGGAATTCGTTTGGGCTTCGGCTACGCTGACCTGCCTCGAGTCGCACGTATTCAAGTAGTCACTCATTTTTACCTTTGCCTTCGACCAATTCTGATCGACCAGTGCTGACAAATTGTTACCCGCTGAAGCTAGAGAGCGGCTCTGGAGATGGTCAGGATCCGTCTGCTCATTGGGCTGTTGGGAGCTTGGGACACGTACATGTTTTGCTGTAGTTTTCCTGGTTGGGAATGGGTGGGATGGGATTTCCCTGAGGAGGATCGTCGTAGGGTTAGGAAGGGTTGCGTACAATGTTAGAGTTCTGTTGTGTATATTGAAAAATCCCAGTTGTTCATGATGACTGCAATATGAATTATGTTAAATAAAATATTGACTTGAATGCCTACATTTTAAGATGAGTGTAAACTACAACAGCAGATTGTCTTTAAAGAAACAGCAACAATAAAATGTTTTATCTGACTGGACGCTGCTGCTGCGCTGTGTTCACACTGACATCCAGCTGAACCAGATAACATTCACTTCATTTCACTGTGATCTGCTGTCAGAGGGACGTGTGTGACCCTACAACAAGACAAACTCACCTACAGTTACCACCCCTCACATGCACAGGATTGTGGGATATCCTGCTGCTTTCAGATTTCAGACAAATGCACGAATAAAGGGTGATGAAATCTGCAAGAGCACTGCCCTTTCACAATGGTTTTATATGTTAATATGAACATGGCATTGCTCTCCGTGCTTCAGTCAGCTGAGAACAGTAAATCAGTCTTGCCCTCTTTGATTTATGCTTCATTTTGAGGAATATTACTTTAGCTTTTACATTTTAAAGCATAATAGTTAACCTTTCAGCATTTATAAACACAGTTGATTATTTCGAAGGGAGAAACCCTGACCTGTCCCAGTACCTGACAGATGATTCTTTGAGTAAATCTGAAGGAATGATTGGTGATTTGGACGGATCTGATCTGATCGGCAGTGAGTCGAACCACTCCATCAGTTCTTGTCTGACTCTCAGTGATCCAGAGCTCAAGTGTGCTCATAAATGCCTGGCTCTGTCCCAACAGCAGTGCAGTCCACAAGAGGTTTCTGAAGGGTGCTGAGCAGTGCTCTCTCCTGACGGTCGAAGTGACCCTAAACCCTGAGTATCACACAGCTGCAGCGCTTCTGGAGACAGTACACAAGCACATCACCACCATCCGTGTGACCTTCACATTACTGGTGCTTTACAAAGCTTGAACATTTACCTGTTTTAATATTTGGTTTATTTTTTTAAAGTTGAAACACAAAACTTAGCAATAAACAACTATTAATCTATGGAAATTATTTTGGCTAAAATAATAAAAGTTGGCCCGATCGAGCTTCAGACTGGCCCCAGAAATATAATCTCAGCACGGTCATCAACCTTAAAGATGTGAATGAGATGGCCATGGCTTTCTCAACAAACAAAATAACAAATATTTAAATAACAAGGAAAGGAGGGGATTGGGAAGGAAACAAAAAATAAATATACGCTGAACAAAATTATAAACACAACACTTTTGTTTTTGCCCCCATTTTTCATGAGATTTAAAAAAATTAGAAAATATTGTTGGTCTACATTCTACAATACCGAAGTTACAGTCGTTTGAGCTGGCAGTGCCAGCCAGAGCACCTGTCCAGCAGATTTTAAGCATGCTACAGTTCTGCCATTATTAAAGAGGCTTAATTTTGCAATAGAGGATCCAAATAAATTTAGACCAATCTCAAGTCTACCTTGTTTAGCCAAGGTCTTAGAAAAAGTGGTATTTAAGCAGCTACAAGCACATATCACAGGTGATTTCAATTAGTGAGCCCTAGTAAGTCCTGCCACAGCACTGAGACAATGCTGCTCAAAGTGTTAAATTACATCTTTGTTTCACTGGATAATGGCGACAATGTTATTTTAATTCTGCTTGACCTTAGTGCAGTGTTTGATATGGTGGACTGTGAGATTTTAATCAACCGCTAGAACCCTGGGTTGGCCTAAAAGGAAATGTTCTCAAATGGTTTAGATCTTATCTCACAGACAGATTTGTTTCTGTTAATAGTGGGGGCTGTAATTCTTCAAGATTACATCTTCCTTGGGGAGTACCACAAGGTTCAATCCTTGCTCCAATTCTTTTCTCCCTTTATATGCTACCATTGGGGGCTATTTTTCACAAATATAAAGTCTCATTTCATTGTTACGCTGATCATATGCAGATTCTCTTTCTTAAATTCAGTCAGTATCTCACTATGGGACCGCCTCAGGGCGTGGCCGATCGTGGAAGCACCAATAACACCACGTCTGCCAACCACAGCAGACCAATCACTGCAGCGATCAGGGAGTCCCGCCTCCCTGTATATAAACCACAGCTACCTGCCATTTCATCATTCTTGCTCTCTTCCCCGTGAAGATTTCGGAAGCTGTCCTTAGCAGACTTTGGGAATTATAGCTAAACAATTTATCTTCATCTCCTGCTTGGGTGCTAAACATGCTCAGACTGCGATGTCCAGCCCCGAGGGCTGTCCCCACTACACAACGTTCTCATTCGATTTGGTGATGGCATTTCCTCCCCCTGTCGAATCATTTGTGCTGAATCATTTGCATGTGAGCCACAGGGCAGTGCTCTCTTCAGCCGGTGCCTTATTGCCAGGGAAAACAGAGCATTTCACCGTCTCTGTTTTTCATAGATTTATAAATCTTCTGCACTGCCCGTAAGTGCTTTGAACGCGATGTCCCTCCTTTCAGCCTATCAAGCGGAGTTACTAGAGGAGATGGGGCGTCAGCTGGACTCCGGTTCTCCCAACCCAGCACTCTGGGAGGAGATATGCGTCATTGCAGGTTTAAACCTGTGCACGTCCCGCGAAGCAGTTCAAAGTAGCGGTTGGAGTATGGGCTTAGCGGTTGTGGGAGAGGGATCGCTATGGCTGGGTTTGCCATGCCTCTCTGACAAAGAAAAAGTGGGGTTTTTGGATGTCCCTATCGATTCAAAGGCCATGTTCGGCGTGACGGTGACAGCTATGCGCCAGCAATGTGACCTGCGGAACAAAGAGGAAGAAGCATTCGAGCTGACAGCTCGTCCTTATCACCCAAGCCGTCCGAACTTCAGGCATTCAGGTAGAGGAGGTCATTCAGATTATGAACCTTCCCGTCCTGCTCCACCACAACAGCCAGGAAGCATGGGCCCTCAGTCAAAGCCTGGTTTCATGAAACCTAAACAATCATTTGCAGCCGCAGTAGCGAAACACCAGTTGGCCCCCCCTCGGAGGAACAAAAAGAGGCGGTTGACCTGAGACATCAGTTTGGCAACAACAAGGGCTTGGAGCCAGCACTCATGGTTTCTCTGTCCCATCCCGTCAAACGATTAATTTCTCCCTCCTGCAGGGAAACGGAGAAGGAAATTAAATGTGCAAAGTGTTTGTATGGGCAGTCCAAAGTTCAGTGTCGACGGTAAAATGTCCCATGTTTCCCTGGCACCCCTCCAAAGAATTGTCTCTCCCTCCACTTACGAGGTTTGTTCTGAGGGAGGCAGAACATCTCATCACAAATAAAGTTTTTTCTGTCGCATCCAAGCCACTGTTAATCCTCCTGGGATAAATGAAGTGTTAATTTCAGTGGTCCAAGGGGAAGCAGCTCAGGAAGAAATATCCTATTTAATGAGAAAAGGAGTCATAAGAATGATTCCAATGGAGGAAAGTCAGACAGCTTCTACTCCCGTTTTTTGTGATTCCCAAACAAGGGGGAGGTATCCATCCCATTTAAGATTTAAGGGTACTCAACAAACACCACAGAAAAAACAAATTCAAAATGCTTTCGCTCAGAACTTTGTGTCAAGGTATTCATCAAGGGGATTGGTTCACCTCAGTGGACCTCCAGGACGCATATTTTATATGCATATTTTATATAGATAAACAATGGGAATAATGAACAGAGGAGCAGATTTACTGTCCAGAGGGAATCCTCTGTACAGGGAGTGAAACTGCTCTACGACCAGCCATGGCCATTACCAGCACGCAGGCATCTTCTCTCACAAGTACAGGGGGAAATATTTCACCCCTCCCCTCAGAAACTAGCTCTCTGGGCCTGGCCCATGAAAGGCTAAATCTGAATGCAGCTGGGAACGCGAGTGCTGCCTCAATGCGCTCTTTATATAATCTCAGTTAGGGGTTCCACATCGGTTACACCCAGTGTCAAAGTCCCTTACAGAAGTAACCCTGCGTTTGTACCCAAAGTGTTTGATCACGCTGGTGCAGTTCAATCAGTGCACCTGCTAGCTTTTCATCCACCACCCTTTGCATCCCCAGAGAGGAGAGGTTACACAGTTTATGTCCTGTTCGTACTCTGCATAAGTATGTTCAGAGAACACATACACTTCGTAAGAGCAATCAGCTGTTTGTCTCTTGGGCTGACTCCTACAGAGGAAGACCTATCTCCCGTCAACACCTTTCTCATTGGGTTGTGGAGGCTATCATATTATGTTACAATAATTTGAATTTGGAGCCCCCAATAGGACTATGAGCACACTCTACTGGAGGCATGGCTACTTCCTGGGCTCTGTTTAGAGGCATCTCTATTCAGGAAATTTGTGCGGCAGCCAGCTGGTCTTCTCCGCACACATTTGCTCGTTTCTATAGACTGGATGTGACAGAGACCTCTCTAGCCAGTTCAGTTCTGGGAGTGAGGAGTCAGGTTGCATAATGCAATTTTATTAAAGGGCGAGTTCCTCATATTATTCTCAGGGCTTAAAGTTCTCCAGCACCGTGACGGATTTCCGGCATGCAGCGTTTAATCCTACATAAAAAATTATTTTGTTGATTGATATCACTTTTGAGTCCATGCGTTCTCCTACCAATGGTATGACATTAACTAACATTAGTAGTCAGTCAGAATGTTTTGCTTTTATAAACACATAATAGTTTTCAATTGCAGAGTCGTAACTGATGAATGGAGAAGCACGACAAAAAGCTGTCAGGCGAAATGGTCAAATATATCCATCTAGCGCATATTCACAAAGAAAAGCTCATTATAAAGCAGCGGAGTTTGTAAACAGCTCAGAGTAATCATGCCATCTCCATAAGAATGATATTGTCACAGTGTCTGGGTTGTGTTCCCTGGGTTTCCACTAGGTGTCCCCCTTTCCCACGGTGTCTGTCACCTTATCACTTCCTGTTCCCTTATTTGGTCACCTTCCTCCTTGTTTGAGTTAATTGATTGTTCCCCACCTGTCTCCAGTTCCCTCATCATCCTTCTGTGTATTTATACCCGGTCTGTCTGAGTCTGTGTTACGGAGTCCTTGTTTAATGTCTTATGATTATTCATGTCCGTCAAATCAGTCTTGCCCTTGCCTTGCCTTGTCTTCTTGTCTTGTTTTCATGTTTGGATTATGTTTGGTTTTGACCCCTGCCTGGACTGTGTACCCCTTTGGATTACCCTTTAATAAATTACTTACCTGCAATTGGTTCTCTCTCAATGTTTCCTGTAACACCGATCGTGACAGATATGATTGCCACAACATATTTACCGGGATTTCTGAAAAGTTCCTGTTCACACATGATCTATTAATGGTAAACTTTAACAGTAATTTACCAGTGAAGACTGTATGTGTGAAAGGGACTAAACTCTTCCTCTGTACACGCTGTGAATTTTAATTGGTTAACGTAATCTGGAAAAACAGTGTGCATTATATCACTAGATTTGTAAAGTAAATCATTTATAAACCTTTGCTAATAGAGCAGATATATCAACCTATGTCTAAATATGCCATCGTATTGTACATCCCCTTACGAAAAATAACCATGGTTTTATTATAGGAAAACTGTAGTAACCCATGGTTTTTTGGCGCATTGACTGCCATTTGTAAAACCACAGATTTACTACAAATACCATGGTTATACTATGGTAAATATAGCGAAACCATGGTTAATTTGTGGTTACCATGGTTTAACTACAGTAACCATGGTTTTTTGGTTTTATCTGTAGTAAAACCATGGTTAACTTTCGTAAGGGTCGCGATTTCCAAATAAATGTTTCTGCACATGGCCAAATATTAAAATTTAATGGATTTAAACATTGTTCAATCAAGCTGTAAAGTGAAACGTCACCAGGCCGCTGGCACTGTCTGCAGGTATTTGTTTTAATACATTAATGTACCTAAGTTATGTTCATGTTACATATAGGCATTTTACATTATGTATTTTAACAGTGTTGTTCAATACAATCTTGTAATTTCTTGGTTTTGATGTTTTATTTGAGCCAATTATTATTGCCTCGTTGTTAGTTTATATATAAATAGTCATACTAAAGCCTGGTTTTCACTTAAGTCTGTTTGTTACAAAAAAACAAAATATAGTTTTACTCAGTTGTCAAAATAATCAGTAGATTAATTGATTCCCAAAAGAATCATTAGTTAAAATATTTCTAAATTCAACTGCATTGTTTTACTTTTTGTAATGAAAAGACAAACATTTTATTGAAAACTTCTTAAAAACAGTATTAAAATATTGTCACGTTCTAGTGAACCAAGTATCTGTACTTTGTCTCGTCTCATTAGCTAAGTGTATTGATACACCCCTAGCGTCGATAAGCGATGATATAGCTCATAATTTTCCAAGTGTATGATACAGCTTTCATTCTACAGGTCAATCATATATTGATGAAAAAGAAAATAAGTTTGAATTAAGAAATAACTTTGCCTTAGTATCCTTTCAAATGTTAAAGTTGTCACAGTCATTGCATGCTTTGCATGTGCTGCTTCGCACCCGGAAAAAAGTTCAGGCTCAGGATTTTTTTTTGCTTTAACCCCTGTATTCTGTTTTTACCTCTGTCAGGAGCTATGATTCAGATAATTAGACAGCCGTTCTTAGTCTGCTTCGTCAGCATATCAGCAATACAGGAGTTGTCTATATCCCATTTAGTGACATGACATTCAGCCAAGTATGGTGACCCATACTCAGAATTTGTGCTCTGCATTTAACCCAGAGTGCACACACACAAACACACACAGCAGTGCACACACACACACACTGTGAACACACACCCGGAGCAGTGGGCATCATTCATGCTGTGGCGCTCGGGGAGCAGTTGGGGGTTCAGTGTCTTGCTCAATTGCTCCTCAGTCATGTTGTATTGCCAGCCCAAGACTTGAACACACAACCCTGGGGTTAGGAGTCAAACGACTCGGTGAGGTACTGAGGTACTGAACGAATGTTAGATAGAGGATGTTAGGTTACTGACGTAACCCCCGGTTCTCTGATAATATGAAGTGAGGTATCTCACAAACATTTCCTCCTTGCCTGTCCTGCGTGGAGAAGAGATATGCAGAGAGTGATGAAATGGCAGGTAGCTGTGTTTTATATACAGGGAGGCGGGACTCCCTGATCGCTGCAGTGATTGGTCTGCTGTGGTTGGCAGACGTGGTGTTATTGGTGCTTCTGTGATCGGCCACGCCCTAAACGTTCCCATAGTGAGATACTGAACGAATGTTATCAGAGAACCGGGGTTACGTCAGTAGCTGGTGCCGGAAGTAAAAAATCTATACAATTTCTGCATTGACATTTGGGGTATAAGCCATAAAAACGTAACCAAACATTGACTTTTTGGGGATTTTTTTCGCTTGAAATGATATGTTATATGCTTATGAGTTCAGCCGTAGCTGGTTATCCTCACACATGCTCTGAAACTCTTTAGATACGGATTTTTCCAAAATTAATAGGAGAATGGTAAATTTACATCCGGCACCAGAGCTCTCTCGGGCTGTGATGCTCTATTTGCCCGTGAGTGAATTAATTCAAATTCACTTGACACTTTATTAGGATGCTTACACAACGTTAAGGATGGGATGGCTGCACATTGTTTAAAACTTAATGAAAATAAAACCAATGAAAAGAAAGCATGAGGTGCTGCAGTGCTTGAATGCAACTTCTTTGACTGGTTTAGTTAAATCTAATGTAAAAAATGTGGGATTTGTTCTGGAGAGTGATCTAAAATTGGACAGACAAATTAACACTGTGACGGGATCTTGTTTTTTAGTCTGTTAACTAAGATTATACCATTTCTATCTAGTTCAGATTTTGAGAGAGCAATTACGTTTATTGTCTTTTCTGGAAAGGATTATTGTAATTCCCTTTATTATGGTAGATGTTTGAGCACTTATGCGTTTATGGAAAATCCAAAATGCTGCAGCATAAATGATCAAATCAGCAAAGAATCATGAATCTGTGACTTCATTATTAATTTGATTAAAGTGGCTGCCAGTGCGACTTGTAATCTGTCTCTGTTGTGTTTGTCCGGTCTGGTGGTGATCTACACCTCTCTAGATGCCTGTGCACTAGCAGCACCAGAGATAAACACAGAGCTGAGCTGTGTCTGTGGAAGGACTCTCAGTCTGTGATCTGAGCAATCTTACACCTTCACAGAGGTGTTAAACAACATCTTTTACACTAAAACACAGAGCTTCTTCAAATGGGTGGATATGTCATCCCTGTCAATCTCTTGTGTTTGTTTGTTTAGTTTGTGACTGTGAAGCACTTTGGACAAGGTGTGTTGTATTAAACTGTGCTATATTCATAAATATAATCCTGATATGCCACACCTGTGATCTGGATGGATGAGAAGGGCTCACTAACACAGATTTAAACAGATTTGTGGACAATATTTGAGAGAAATAGGCCTTTTGTGTACATAGAAAAAGTCTTGGATCTTTGAGTTTAGCTCATGAAAAATGGAGGCAAAAACAGAAGTGTTGTTTATAATTTTGTTCAGTGTATAGAACTCAAATCAAATTTGTGTTTGGCTGTTATGTGGAGCTCATTTCATTCATATCAATGATCTCTACATCAATAACTTGAACTGTATCGAGCACGTGCGCAGTCTGTCGGTGACGCTCAGAAGCCGCGTGCGTCGTGACGCAGCGGGTGGGCGGGACTCTGACGTCAGCGCGTGATCTCGTTCCGCGGGCGGGAGTTCCGCGCGGCCTTTTCCTCGCGACAGCGGCAAACCGCGAGAACTGCTCGTCTTCGGTTTTAGGCGTGGACGCGATTCTGAGTGCAGTCGACCGATCCACTCGTTCCTGTATCCTGTCACTGCGGATCTCGTCGGGTCAGGATGGAGCTGATCACAATCCTCGAGAAAACCGTGTCTCCAGGTAACGTTCCGCGCGCCTCACGCGGAGGTGATCGAGACTGAGCAAAGGCCCCGCGACGCGTCTCACATGTGAACCGCTGCTTAGACATCCGCGACGCGTGTTAACTCTTCACACCGGCGACACGAGCTTGCGTATCGTGACGAGTCTCTGGTGAGGTGATTGTGAGCGGTCGTGTGATGACAGAAAGCTGTCGGTCACGCGTCCGTGCGTGAGCTGCGATTGAACGCTTTGTCGCGCGTGTTTAGAGCCGCTGTAAACTCATTAGCCGGTTAGCATGCTAGTCAGGAAGTGGCTAGGTGTTAGCATGGCTAGCACGCAGTCATCCTGTGCTATGAGCTTCGGAAAGTTTCAGAGTTTGCGGCAGATTGTAGTGTTCAGGAAGTCTTGGGCTCGCGGACACATGTGAGACGCGGGCGCGCGAGCTGTGTTGAGCCCGGCGCGGCGCGTGAGCTCGCGGAGCCGCGTGTGGCGGGAGATGAGTTTCGCGTCGCGGACACGCGCGTCGCTGGTCGTGCAGAAGTGTTGATTCTCGGCTGTGGTTGATTTTCAGATCAGAATGAGCTGGAGGCGGCGCAGAAGTTTCTGGAGCAGGCGGCCATCGAGAACCTGGTGATTAACCCTCTCCTCTCCTCCTGATGCCCAGAATCAAGCTCTGTCTAGTTAGTGAACACGAGGAAGCAGCTGTAGATTGGCCTGACTGTGCTGAGCTCAGGCACATCTGAATACTAGCCGAGCGCTCCACTCTTTTGCATGCTGCACCTATTTGTATTTTTGTGAAGTTCCTCTGATGTTTCCAGATCTGTATCTCCAGCTAATCACTGCAGATGCTCTGAGCTCATGTAGATCCACCGTCTGTGTTGGTTTCAGCCGACCTTCCTGGTGGAGCTGTCCAAGGTGTTGGCGAACCCCGGGAACACGCAGGTGGCTCGGGTCGCGGCCGGCCTGCAGGTCAAGAACTCTCTGACCTCCAAAGACCCGGATGTGAAGACACAGCACCAGCAGAGATGGCTGGCCATCGACTCCAGCGCACGCAGAGAGATCAAGAACTACGTGAGCACACCCTTTTTACACCCACAAAACGTTATTAAACTATAAACACAAGAACATTATGGTATGGAAGAAGATTAAAAAATAAGATGTGCAGGACAGTATTCTGTGGACTTAATAAATATAAAGATGAGCAGAACATGTACAAGAGGAGAATGTGCAAACCGGTTGGACAGGGAATTTACACCGCAGCGGTAGAGGTAGAAAAAAACTATCTTCTATAGAAAGTGATAGAGAATACGTATGTTAGTGTCTCATCGATGAGTGAAGTCATGTAGAAGTGAAGAGACTGATGGCCCTCGACTCTCAGTATTTACTCTTAGGCAATGTTCCCTTCCATTTCTTTCTTACTGCACAAAACTTTTCTCTGTTGGTAGGACTTTTGAGCAAAAACACATCTTTATACCTCACCTGTACAGGGGACACACAAGAACAGTGTGTAACTTTGATGTGCTATTTATTTGATATATGTGCTATTTCTATTCATTCGACCTAACTATATGATGAACGTTTTAGGTTACCTGAGAGTGTATTTTTTACAGTATACACTGCCATTCAACAGTTTGGAATCAGTAAATCTTCTGAAGAAGTTTCTTAGGCTCGTCAAGGCTATATCTGTTTGATTAAAAAATACTTATTACTATTTCACAAAATAATTGTGAAATATTATTGGAATTTAAAATAAGTTTAAACACTTTAAAATATAATTTATTCCTATAAATCAAAGCCAGATTTTCAGTGTCACATGGTTAAAAAATATGAAATATTTATATATGATAAATATGCAAATATTATAAATTGCAATAGCCTAATAGTTCACAACATTACTGTTTTTTTTTCCTTCTGTAATTTTAATCTAATACAGCCTTGATGAGTTTGACTCCATTTAAAAAACAAGGTCAATTATTTATTAGCTTCATAATATAGTCCTAACATAATCTAATCTAATATGAAAACTAACTGAAGCATTTAAAGTGTGATCTGAAATGTAAATATTTTCAAAGAAAAACGTCTTCTATATCTAAACATCCCTATGAAGCCTGACTGAATCCATTCTGTTCCCATCATACACCATTTCCAGCACTTAATCAAGCCACTCTTCTGTAAGACGTGAGGATGTTTATTTGACGTGTCCTTGTGTTTGCGTTGACTCTCGATTAAAGCGGTGTCGTCCACACGGTCCACTGAAGCACACTGTTGAGTTTCTACAGTCACTCATTCGGGGCACGTCCTTCTCTTTCTGTCAAACCTGTAAACCACATTCACCGGCTCGAACTCTACAGTGACATCTCTATAGTGCTAACCCCATCACTGTTATTCTTTAGTTCTTACTAAAATACTGTGACATGTCTTCCCCAACTCATTCATGCGTGTGTGTGGCACATTGTTTCTTCTGCGCGTCTGCAGTGGTAGAAGTGCGCAGCTCAGAGGGAACACTGCTTTTAGGCTACAGAAGTGAAGAGACAGTTACTGGGGTGGACGGAGTCCTGGAGGACGTTAACCGCTCTGCTTCTGCAGTGTTAGAGGCAGATGAAGCAGATGAAGACACGGTGATCCAATACAGGGAACTGAACTCGCTCCAGAGCCTTCACTTAGAACTGACTGTTAGTGTGCTGCTTAGAGAGGTTCACCCAGAAATGATCTCCTCCCCCTCAGTGTCTGACATTCCTCCTCAGATGAACACGGTCACAGTTATATTAAAACTGTCCTGGCTCCTCCAAGCTGTAGAATGGGGTGTTAATACAGGCCTTGTGAAGCAGGACAGTGTGCTAGTGTCCAGCTTCAGTCGCTCCGGTGTGTTCAGGAGCAGGTGTATGATGTGTATGATGTGTAAATCTGTATCCTGTGTGTGTGTGTGTGTGTGTGTGTGTGTGTGTGTGTGCAGGTGCTGCAGACCCTGGGCACGGAGACGTACCGGCCCAGCTCGGCCTCTCAGTGTGTGGCGGGCATCGCCTGCGCAGAGATCCCGGTGAACCAGTGGCCCGAGCTCATCCCTCAGCTGGTGGCCAACGTGACCGACCCCAGCAGCACCGAGCACATGAAGGAGTCCACGCTGGAGGCCATCGGGTACATCTGCCAGGACATCGTGAGTCTCACACACACACCACATCTCCTTTTACACTTCCTGCGTGTGTCCTGAACCTTTAATCAGTTGATGATGAGGTGAACCGTGCTGATTCATACTGAGGCTCCGTGTGTGTTCATCCCTTCCTCAAACACTGTCTCTTGTGTCGTACCAGTGCACTGACCCCAGAGTGTGTGTCGTCCAGTCACTGCTAACTCTTACACACACACACACTTCTCACAAGACTGTGCTGATGCTTCGTAAAGGCTTTCAGAGCGCTAGTTAATGCTAATGTGAGCGTGACTGCTGTTATCCGTACGGCTGGACCAGAGGTTTGATCAAATATTCGTTTGATTTTCAGTTTTGTGATTTCACATCAGTTTAGTGAACGTGTGATCTCGTCTGTGAGATGGACGGTGTGTACGGTGGGGTGAGCGCTGTCAGGACGGACAGGCACAGGTACAGAGACTGACGAACACAGCTGGCTAAGAGGAAGCGTTCAATATAAAATAATCATGTCTGAGACCGTTTGGTCTTATTGATATTATACCTGTCCTTGTCTTCTGTTAATTTGACTGTTCACGTCACCTTTTTCTGTTATTGAACGAGTAAAAAATGTATCCGATAAAGAGTCCCAAAAGCCTCTAATATCTGGTCATGGTCCATATCTGTTTATATTACACTGGTGCTGACCAGGCAATGACTGACTCGTGTATACATCGCCCCAAGAGCTGTGATGGAGCCCCACACTGGAACATGTGTCTGTGTGGATCAACACGTGTTCAGCCCATGAGTGATCGTCCTGGTTCAGTTCATCCTCCCGCTGTCTCTCCTGAAGCGCACACAGAACAGATCGAGCTGTAGTTCATCGACCGAACGCTTGAGACTCGCTGCAGAAGAGACTCAGTCCCGTAGACTCCTCATGTTAAACTTTACAGCAGGAGAAACATGTTTACAGCCCGGTGCAGAACATTAGTTCAGTGTGTATAAAGCTAGTTTTATCCTTCATGACAACTGTGAGGGGGGGGATTTTATAACTCATGTTTAAATTAAATGAAGGCTTAAGGTTCTGCATAATTAAGGGCGTGGCCACTTGAGTGACAGCTGGATTGCTGCTCCGCACACTTTCAGCTTCACTAACACTCTTCAGCAGTCTGTGGTCTGACCTCTCTGTGTAGGGCACTGTAGATCGTGTGAGGACAACACCGAGGCACTGTGAGCTGAAACTGGAGCACAACAGGTTTGAGATCACCTGAGGTCTGTACGTAGTGCGCTGTAGTATATCGGTGGTGTAAAAAACAGAATATGCTCAGAAAATACTTAAATACAGCAGTCCAGTCTAATGATAATCTGTCTATATTAGAGTATTGCTGGTACAGACCGGTGTCGTGTCACTAGTGCGGTGTGTGTTCTCAGAGCCCCAGCCACTTCCTGCTCGTGCTGTTCTGTACTTTATTAAGAGTTCCTTCAATCTGAACGTGTCACACAAATACACCCCTCATCTGTGTTCACTGCTGTAGATGATCACTTCTCTGCTGAGAGACCCCCAGATGTCAGGTTCATGTCCTGGTATTTTGATATCCTCTGGTTTACTTCCTGTATTAACAGACTATTTAGTTTGTTTGTTTATTGAGTTCTGAATATGATCTCATTACATCGTCACACTTTCTCTCTCACACACACATATACAGTGTGTGTGTGTGGAGATAATGGTGCATGTCAGAATTGAGCTGGACAGCCCTACACTCGCTCGGTGTGTTTGACTGACCTGTAAACACTCTGTCAGGACCCCGAGCACCTCCAGGACACTGCTAACCAGATCCTGACCGCCATCATCCAGGGCATGAGGAAGGAGGAGCCCAGCAACAACGTCAAGCTGGCCGCCACCAACGCCCTCCTCAACTCACTGGAGTTCACCAAAGCCAACTTCGACAAGGAGGTACAGCCACGCCCCCTCACCACTACAGCCCTTCAGTGCAGAGCTTAAACCTGACGCTCTCTCTCTCTCTCTCTCTCTCTCTGCAGACCGAGAGACACTTCATCATGCAGGTGGTGTGTGAGGCCACGCAGTGTCCGGACACCAGGGTGCGTCTCTCTCGCTCACACACACACAGACACACACTCCTCTCTCTCTCTCTCACACACACACATGTCTGGTCAGCTATCCTTGTGGGGACTCTCCATAGGTGTAATGGTTTTTATACTGTACAGACCGTATTTTCTATCGCCCTTCACCAACCCTAACCCTCACAGGAAACTTTCTGCATTTTTAGATTTTCAAGAAACTTCATTCTGTGTAATTTATTAGCTTGTTTACCCGTGGGGACCTCAATTTAGGTCCCCACCGTGACACGAGTCCCCATGAGTCTGTGTGTATTCAGGTTTAAGTCCCCACCAGAATAGAAAAACAAGTACACACACACACACTCTCTCACACACACACACACACACACGAGTGACGAGTGTGTGCTTCTGTCCTGCAGGTGAGAGTGGCTGCGCTGCAGAACCTGGTGAAGATCATGTCTCTGTATTATCAGTACATGGAGACGTACATGGGCCCGGCGCTGTTCGCTGTGAGTGTTCAACACTGATCTGTGTACAGCAGCAAAGACCTCCACATGAAGAGCGCTGCTCTAACACCGTTATTAGCATTCATGATCCTGGTGTCTTAAAGGGATAGTTCACCCAAAATCTTTTACTCGCCCTCAAAAAGAGACCAAAATGTCCAAAAGGAGATGTTTAAAGATTAGAATGGGGAAAATCCTATCAAGTCAAGTTGGGGAGCGAGCTGATGTCCTCCAGTCGGCTGGTCCTGGCCTGGACTCGTGATGTAAATGATGGCAGTCTTCAGTTTTGGGTGAACTGTCCCTTCAAAGCGAAGCTGTTTCTCGCACATGTGATGAATGGAGTCCTGTAGAGATGTCAGGGATGTGCGCTCACCTGCTGCTCTGTGTTCAGATCACGATCGAGGCCATGAAGAGTGACATCGACGAGGTGGCCTTACAGGGAATCGAGTTCTGGTCTAACGTCTGTGACGAGGAGATGGATCTGGCCATTGAAGCCACTGAGGTGAGCATGATCGGTCTCCGTCTGCTGCTCTGCTAGCGCTCTCGTTCCTGATCCACCGTCTTCTGTCCTCAGGCCTCGGAGCAGGGACGTCCTCCAGAGCACACCAGCAAGTTCTACGCTAAAGGAGCTCTGCAGTACCTGGTGCCCATCCTGACACAGACGCTCACCAAACAGGTAAAGTTTTGTAGCACCTGGCACTACGTTTAGTAGTTGGTCTCGAAGGCCACATTCAGACAGGAAAAAGTTGGTTTGGGCTGGAGAATGAGCGTTTCCTCTGGACTGGGAGCCGTGTGTGTGAAGTGAAGGTGTGCTGTGTGCAGGATGAGAACGACGACGATGACGACTGGAACCCGTGTAAGGCTGCAGGTGTGTGTCTGATGCTGCTGGCCACCTGCTGCGAGGACGACGTGGTGCCACACGTGCTGCCCTTCATCAAAGAGCACATCAAGCACCCGGACTGGCGCTACCGCGACGCCTCCGTCATGGCCTTCGGCTCCATCCTGGAGGGCCCCGAGCTCAGCCAGCTGAAGCCCCTGGTGATCCAGGTGAGGGCGGGCCCTGGGGGTGTGTGTGTGTGTGTGTGTGTGTGTGTGTGTGTGTGACGCCCGTCTCTCTCTCTCTCGGCAGGCCATGCCCACCCTCATCGAGCTGATGAAGGACCCCAGTGTGGTGGTGAGGGACACCACGGCCTGGACGCTGGGACGCATCTGTGATCTGCTGCCCGAGGCGGCCATCAACGAGGTGTATCTGGCCCCTCTGCTGCAGTGCCTGATCGAGGGCCTCGGGGCCGAACCGCGCGTGGCCTCCAACGTCTGCTGGGTATGACCCCGCTCTCTCTCAGTCTGCAGTGACATCACAGGCGGTCTCATACTGGCTCCTGAGGGGTTGGAGTGTTTCCCTCACTGTTGGTGCAGTACTGTTGTTGTGCTGGAGACCATGTACACGATCAGATGATGGTTCTAGTGCAAGCACGCTGCAGTGTGTTTGTTTGACCCCTGACTCACAGATGTTGTGTGCAGGCCTTCTCCAGTCTGGCTGAAGCAGCATACGAGGCCACAGACGCTGCTGACGATCAGGAAGAGCCCAGCACATACTGCCTGTCCTCCTCCTTCGAGCTCATCGTCCAGAAGCTGCTGGAGACCACAGACAGGTACGATCCTCAGGTTTGGAGGACCTTGTCACACAGCACATTTAACATTAAAACATCAGTCTGGAGCAGTTCAAGAGCTGAAGAGCTTCCAGCTAAACTGAACAGAATATGAGCGTTTGCCTTCTCCTGTACCTGAATGTGTCTCATTACACTCACTCTGTTGCTTTAGGAAGACAAACATTTAGAATATAGCTATTCTAGTAAAAATTATACTTATTGTTATAATAATGTGGAAATATTACCCTTAAGACATTATAATACTATTCTAATACAGCTGCTCTGACATATGTAAAGATGATCACAGCACACTGAAGCGCTCTATAAACCCTGTACATCTTAACCAAACACATTCTATACGAGAGAACTCGGATTTATATGCATGAAATAAACACAATATTATAACGTACATTTGCACAAAAGACTAAATGCACAAGTGAACTTAACTGTGCAAGTCTTGTGGATCTGTAGTGGATGCGCTCTTCTCTTAACAACACACTAAAACACGGCAAACAAAGATCCCCTTGCATTATTTTACAGTAGCTAATAATCTCATTATAATGACAGACCGTCCTGCACATGTTGCAGATCACCGTATTTTCCTTTCTGAAGTTTCTCCAATGATATTTCAAGCAATTAAAACCATCATGATGAACAGTGTGCATCTGAAGTGTCTCTGCAGGAAATAATGCATTTATCGGCTCTAAGATATCGGCCAAATTATCGTATCGGTTCAGAAATGACCATTTATCGGCCGATACCTATGAAATACATAAACCCTTAAACTATTATTTTGCTGGAGACCTGCTGTTTCAGTGAAAACTAGAACATGAGGTTTCAGGTGAAATTAAATAACTCATTACAAATCTAGTGAAGTGTTGAAATAATCTGCCCCTCACAGTGTTGGAGATGTGACTGGTGTTAAACTCTCCTCCGCACAGAGACAGAGGTGACTGTGTTCACTGTGACCTGAGACGCTAGATACGGTCAGCGAATCACACGCTCTCATCATGTGACCCGCACCTGTATACTCCAGGTTCCCTTCAGCTGTCAGAGCAGAACTGGAGCGACGCTGGAGTAGGGCTGGGCGATATGGGAAAAAACTCACATCTCCGTATTTTTTTGGCCGATATGCGGTATATATCTTAGTGTACGGTATATATAACTTTGTAACAAAAATAAGGCTTTTAAAGCAGAAGTTAATTTGACTAAACTACAAATGAAAATAAAGGAGAACAAAAGCACAGGCTCTTGATGTCTCTTTACAGTCAGTGCTATCATAAATACACTGCGAAGTTTAAAACACTACAGGGCACATTTATCGTCCAACTACAAATCATTCAGGGAAATGTATGTTTTAGTCAGAGTTAATGCGCTCCTAATTACTGTTTGGAGCTGATTCACTGAAGTCACAGCAGCTCGGTCTGTGTCCTCGCTGTGTTTCAAGGAAATATTGATGTACTGCCCAGCCCTAAGCTGCGTATCTGCTTCCTGATCACACACTCATTCGTGAAGACTGAGGTCTGAGATTGGGATTGGGACAGCACACTTCCACTGACAGGGAACAGTGTGTGCAGCAGGACGCTCTCATGACTCTGTCTCTTCCCTGTTAGGCCAGACGGACATCAGAATAACCTGCGCAGTGCAGCGTATGAGGCTCTGATGGAGATCGTGAAGAACAGTGCCAAGGACTGTTACCCTGCGGTGCAGAAGACCACGCTGGTGATCATGGAGCGACTGCAGCAGGTCCTGCAGATGGAGGTGAAGACACTAAACCTTAGCAGATTACAGATCCATGCTTTAATTCAGGAATGAATTGGCTCCGCTCTTGGAGCTCACACGTGAGGATGAGGCTTGTTTTGTTGTAATCGATCTGTCTGTCTCTTCTTCAGTCTCACATCCAGAGCACATCAGACAGGATCCAGTTCAACGACCTGCAGTCCCTGCTGTGTGCCACCCTGCAGGTGTGTGTGTGAGCGTGTGTGTGTGTGTGTGTGTGTGTGTGTCCTCACCTCACCTCCCGTCTCTCTCTCTCTCCTCTCAGAACGTGCTGAGGAAGGTGCAGCACCAGGACGCTCTGCAGATCTCAGACGTGGTGATGGCGTCTCTGCTGCGCATGTTTCAGAGCACCGCTGGCTCCGGAGGCGTTCAGGAGGACGCTCTGATGGCCGTCAGCACTCTGGTGGAAGGTGAGGACTGCACACACACACACACACACGATGAAGCTCCGTGGCACTACAGAATAAACTACAGATCAGATTCATGTCCTCAACTAACCCTCTCCCATTTCCAGAAACCTGTACCATCTGTACGTTTTATGACTTCATGTCACTTTTATTATTAATATTAGAGATGCACGATCATGATTATTTATGGCCGATACAGATTTCAGATTATAATTTTTTTCTTTATTTGGTATTAGGGCTGGGCGATAAATCGATTTTATTGATTAACTCGAATTTGACATTAAGGGCGATTTGTTTTTAATGAAAGTCGGTTTTCTCTTTAACCTCCACCACCGGCTCTCCCCTTAGGCTCCTGTAGTTCAGAGTGGGCTCGCCTCCCCCCGCTCTCCTTACAGCCGCACACAGACATCAGGACAGTGAACAGCACGGAGCTCGTAACAGAGAAAGCCACCGTTTCATACGTTGTTTGGAAGTGGCTTGCGACACAGAACAAATAACGCCACATTGCAAAGTGTGTTTAAAAGCCGTTCCTACCAAAGGTAGCAGCACAACAAATTTATTCCAGCATCTTAAACCGTAGGGATGGGTACCAAAACCCGGTATTAAACTGGCCCCGGGGCTAAATTATGAAAGACCGTAGTATCAGTAAGATCTGACGCTATCGCTTCTGCTTTCGGTACTGGAGGGGAAAAAATTATGTACTATGTATTTTTCCTTAATGTTATCATGCACATTGCATCTCACCAAACATTTCTAATGTGCGATCATCTTAAGACGTTTGTCCGTGAGATCTGCGAAATCTGTCATGCGCGCTGCGGAGGCTGTCTGTCACACACACACACACACACACAACAAGAACGAGCGTGGCGCACACACACGAACAACAGAACGAAAACTCACGCTTAATAATAAAGAGTGACGATGGCGAAAATATTTGCTTAATAATGTTATCGTGCACATTTAATCTTACCAAACATTTCTAATTAGCGATATTAAGAAGTTTGTCTGTGAGATCTGCGACATCTCTGTCACAAACACACAACAAGAATGAGCGCGGCGCACACACACGAATAACAGAACGAAAACTCACACTTAATAACAAAGAGTGACGATGGCGGAGAGAGCAACACGTTCCAAAGTGTGGTTATACTTCACTAGCTGTGACCAGATGAGATAATTCAAAGATCAACAGTCTGTCATCAGTGTGCCACACATTAAATGATTAAAATCATGAACTCAAATGTCAATGTAAAAAGATAAAAACAATGACTGTTGTAACAGTGCGTAAATCAGACCTTTCTGTAATGCTAACGCTAATGAGTTTAAAGTTTTGTTAGCACTTTATGAATACCACTGTGACAAGTATGTATTTTTGTAATAGATCTAATTTTGTCATTTTGGTTACATTTATTTAACCAAAAGTTTTTTTTTTTATCAAAGAGGGACACACAATTGTATTTTTATTTATATTTTAATTTATTTTGAAGGTGCATTGTGTCACTGTACGTTATTAGAAAACTGATCAGCTACATTTTGACTGTTTGGAGGCTTGTTTCCTGTTACACTTGTGCACAAAGGGGAAATTTAGATTAAACCGCATAAGTGAAAATCAGAACAAAATAAAGAGTACAATTTCTTTGTTGGTTGTATTTTGTTTTTAAATAGAAAAAAAAATCGATTAAAATCAAAAATCGGGTTTGGTGTGAAAAACATCGGAGATTTTTTTTTTTAAGCCAATTCGCCCAGCCCTATTTGGTATTTAATAGGCCAAAGTGTCTTGTCTATTGAACACAGTAACTGTCCATCTGAAATGAAGCGCAGTAACTGATGGAGGCGCTGCAAGCAGAGAGCTGTCCGTCTCATTAATGTTCTGTAGAGCATGTTCACTACACTCGTAAGACAGCGAACCGCACCGAGTGTACCCCTGACCACCGTTTTTAAGAGGACTCACAGGCGCACATCCGAGTACAGAAGACAGCGTTCACATCATCCAAACGAACCGAACTCTGACATCAGTCGACCCCGGGTGCTAGTGTGAAAGCCCCCTTACACACATGGAGTCCTTCAGATTTAGCCTCTCAGTGTCTGGACAGTGTGTTTCACAGCTGTGGATGTCTACTCAATGAATTATCTGTTCCTCACACAGTTTTGGGCAGTGACTTCCTGAAGTACATGGAAGCGTTCAAGCCTTTCCTGGTGATCGGACTGAAGAACTACGCAGAGTATCAGGTAATGCTGGGCTGAAGCTGGGGATGATGATTGTTCCTCCTGCTGCTCGGAGCTCAGGCCGCTCAGGATTTTACCTCATCACAGAGAAACTGAGTCCTCTTCACCCGGTGTGTGCCGACCCACGGTCACAGGTGGCCACACTGGACTTTGCGGGACTCTACAGCTCATACACTATCAGAAGACATGTGCTTCCTCTGGGAGGCTAGTGACACTTCTGCTTGTTTGTGGACTAACTGCACGCATCCACATCATCAGATTAATGTATGTATAATGTGTGTGTGTGTGCAGGTGTGTCTGGCTGCGGTCGGGCTGGTGTGTGATCTGTGTCGAGCGCTGATGGCCAACATCCTTCCTCACTGTGATGAAATCATGCAGCTGCTGCTGGAGAACCTGGGCGTAAGTGATCACATCCTCGTCCAAACATTATCAGATTTACTGTCAGGGCTGAGAGGAGGAGGCATGGACGGTTTAGAGCACACACCGTTTCAGTTACTTCAGCTGTATTTCAAGCACCATGTCAGAAACAAATTAAAAAGTTGGGAAAAGGATCACTTCCCTCCTAAAAGTGACTTGTAAACTCAATCAGGTGTATCTCACAGAGCCATGTGACTTTCAGCGGTGATCAGTAGGGCTGCACAATCGATCGGACCAACCAAAACAAGTTTAGAAAAAGAAAATAGGGAATCGATTTTAACCAAATATGAAATAAACAAAACAAAAGTTATGAGAAGGATCACTGCAAGCTGACAGTGACAGTAATACCCCCACCTTGATCAGCTGGACCTGAGTGTCCCTGGACATCAGTGCGGTCAGAGCACGTCTTCTCAACAGCTGGACATACAGTGAATAAATAACTCTCTGCTCTGGACCCCGAAAATGTTGATCGACTTGTTTTCCTGTCCAATACATGAGTAATGGCCCTAGTAAGTGTCGGTTACGATCAATAAAAACACACACATGGCCTGTTCTCAAGTCCATTTAAAGTTTCATTCTTTGAACAGTTTTTTTTAAATGGATTGAATCATTATTAAAAATAATCTTGGAGATTTTTGAATTGCCTAAATCATAAATGAAGCCTGCAGTGATGATGTTCTTGTGTTATGGCAGCCTCTGCATTTATATGTTTTAGAGAATACTGCACTTCTGTGGCTGTTTGTTATTCTTCACGAAACTTCATGCCAATAAATAAGTAATATTGCTGATTTGTGCATTTCCAGCGCTCTCTTTACGTTCGTCTGTTATTTGAGGTTGGAAAAGGAAATGTCTTTTTTTTTTTTTTTTTTTTTTAGACATGGAAAATCGATTTTACAATGGATTCAATGAACACTTAAAAATCAAAATGATTTTTTCACAAAAGTGACAGCCCTAGTGATCAGCATGAAAACAGTTCAGTCCTTGGTAGAGCAACTGAAGAAAACGGTCAGCTTTGGGTGGCAAGCACTGACAAAGGATCTCCAGGATAAAGCTGTGGACAGGCACACGTCTCAGAGGCTTTATCAATGCCTAGAGGCACAGTGAAGTCCGTTATTAAGAAGTGCAAGGTATTTGGATCAGGACGACACTCCAAACTGATGAAAGAGCCGGAGGAAACGGAGCAGAGAGGAGTTTGTGACCAAGAGCGCTCATTGTGTGCATTTGATATCACAAATCCTCCACAAATGTGTCTTAAGGTCAGACGGAGCAGAAGTCCGGTCCAGATAGCAGCGTTCCTTTAGTAAAGTGCTGTGATACAGCGAGCTTCCTGTCTGAGACTCACAGGACAGACACACCACACACACAAGAGGAATGCAGTCATGTGCCAACATCAGATTGAGCAAAACCTGTTAATAAATACGGGAATACATAAGATTAACGAATGTTCAGATGATATTTTCATTGGCAGTTTATATTAACTAATCAAGCCCTAAAGTAAAGTGTGAATGAACAATAATTAAAAACTATCTCAAGCATGTTGTAGTCCAGATGAAAATGGAAAAAAAGTTTGAAAATAAATAGCCTATTAAGTCTAAATATGTAAGTATCTGTCTCTGTGATGAACATTATAGTGAAAACACAAATCTGAATGTCTGTTAAATAGCAGCTGCTGTATTTATGGGGTTTAAAGGGACACGGCTGCAGTTTGGCGCCATCTGCTGTCAGAGAGAGAATGTGCTTTCATTCAGTGCTTCTCATGTGTGCTCGTTTACATCAAAACACACTCCTTCAAGCACTGTTGTGCATTTTGACCAGTTAATGGGAAAAGTATTCTTAAAATGCATTCCAAATATTTATTCAAAGTATTTTAATTGTCCACGATAACAATATCGTTCACCTTCATTAACGCAATCTATTGCATTACTGAATGCCAGTCTAACACCTTCTTAAATCTAATATATCTAATAGTAATACAGAAATGACATCCATACAGCGGGGTGAACACTGTTGAAAAACAAGTTGAGGTGATCTCACATTTACCAAAAGACTATAAACGGAAACCTAAAATCTAGAAATGATCTTAAAATGTCTTACCACTTGAGTCAGGTGAGCTGGAGTTAAACGGGGTCAGACTGCACTGTTGTATTGGCTCCTTTTAACCCCTGATAACACAGATAAATAAGAATAGTGCATTTGCAATCAACACATTGAACTTAACACAAACAGGTTTGCTCTTTTAATTGTATTTGTGTATAGTACCATATACT
This sequence comes from Carassius gibelio, assembly GCF_023724105.1. Taxonomy (NCBI): domain Eukaryota; kingdom Metazoa; phylum Chordata; class Actinopteri; order Cypriniformes; family Cyprinidae; genus Carassius; species Carassius gibelio. The sequence continues at coordinate 3,709,335 of NC_068389.1, forward strand.
GTGGCATATCACCCCTAATTAGATCAAAAAAATTAAATGTATATTTTAATTTATAGAATCAACAGTTTGATGCAATAAGAAAAGTGAGGGAGTTATGTAAGGTTGTTTATTTCTCTGCAGTTGGTTGTGTCCCACTGTAAAAGCAGCAGTGTAACTGTGTGCAGATCTATATTTATTTTTGAATGTATGTGTTTGCAGAACGAGAACGTGCACCGGTCTGTGAAACCTCAGATCCTGTCTGTGTTTGGGGATATTGCTCTGGCCATTGGTGGTGAGTTCAAGAAGTACCTGGACATTGTGCTGGACACTCTGCAGCAGGCCTCGCAGGCTCAGGTGGATAAGGTGAGCGGCACTGCCCCGACACGTCTGGGAACAGACTGCACCTGTCAGAAACCCTCCGTGTGCAGGAGATCAAGTCTGACTGCACCTGCAGAGACATGTTTACACTGTTTGATAGTCACAGTAATGAACGGGAAAATAGTGTCATACTTCCTGGGTCTAGTAAGAACTCTTGCTGTAGTTTGTTTACCAAGTGTGCAGAACAACACTGGTAGTGGCTGCTTCACATGAGGTGTTTGTGACATTGAAACCGGTTTATTTTCAAACTGCTGGAAGTGATGCCAGACTTGTGCTGTCTTGCAGACGGACTATGATATGGTGGACTATCTGAACGAGCTGCGAGAGGGCTGTCTGGAGGCCTACACCGGGATCATCCAGGGCTTGAAGGGAGACCAGGAGAACGTGCACCGTAAGTTCAGCTGGACCTGATCTCAGAACTGTGATCTGGAGATGGATGCCTGTTAAAGCCCTGTGTTTCTCTCGTGCAGCTGATGTAATGCTGGTACAGCCGCGTGTTGAGTTTATCTTGTCTTTCATTCACCACATTGCTGAGGATGAGGACCGATCCGACGGAGTTGTTGCTAATGCTGTGGGCCTCATAGGGTAAGAACATCTGTCATACAGATTAACCAACGGGTACTGAACGAAAACTAAGAGTGCTTCACTATTAAAACTATTGCTGGAGCTGTAATTCTGGAGGTTTCTGCAGATCTGTTAAACGCATCAGCTAGCTCAGATTAGACGTGATGCGCTGAAGAAACCAATGTATTTGCATTTGTCTTGTACTGTGAACATCAGATGTTTTTGCGGGAACATTAAAGGTAGTGTTGTGAGAAATGTCTTGGTACAGTTACAGTTTACAGTAGATTAGTCTGAGCTTCAGTTCATCAGTTTCCTGCTGTGGTGTGGACACAAGGCATTAGGTTGTTCATTGCTCTGGCACATCATGAAGTTGACACTTCCTTTTCTTCCTCTCCGTAAAGTGACCTGTGCACAACCTTTGGCAAAGATGTGATGAAGCTGGTGGAGGTTCGTCCTCAGATCAACGATCTGCTGTCTGAAGGCCGAAGGTCCAAGACTAGCAAGACCAAGACCTTAGCCACGTGGGCCACGAAGGAGCTCCGCAAGCTGAAGAGCCAGGCTTGGTATGTGTCTTCTCCTACATCTCCCCTACTGCTGCAACGACACGTCAACGTCATCGATTACGTAGACTACAAAAATACGTCGACGTGCGTGATATGCTTCGACACGTCACACTGTTTGTTTGCATCTCACGTAATGGCATACTGGGAATGGAGAAAGTTGCATTCTTTCAAAAAAACAGAGACCACTGTTATCAAAAGTATGGGAATACAAATAAAATGGCCTTTTGTTCCCTTTGCAAAACCGATATGGTGTACTACGGCAGCACAACTGCGATGCGCGAGCACCTCCGAGGAAGACATCCTGACGCTGTCCGGTGTTACGGTTTAACTGGTTACTGTGTGATCTGGTGACCAACTTCCTGCTTCAGGTCTGATATTCTTGTAAAGATTACAAGTTATTGGTATGATCACCTGTAGTGGCTGACGTAAGTATAAAAAAAGTGTGTTGGCGCTGGGTTCGAACACGCGTTAGGGCCGTTCACATATCGCGCCTAAAAACGCGTGGAAAACGCTTGTCGCGCCGTCTCCCTCTTTCTTTCCAAAGCGCTCGGGCAGTTGCACCCCTGGGGCGTCTGTTGTTGCTAAGCAACCATGACGCGCGCTCTCCATAATGAAGCAGAAATTTCAGCAAATGGATTTGCAGCACGAATATCGCTTGTAGTAGCTCTGCTACTAAATTTATTTCAAAATGGCAATCCATATACAGCTATGATCAGCTGTTCCTTCATCTTAGTTGTTACGGGAAAGAATGAAGCTGATTGGTTAGTTCTTGTCACATGACCCGCTGTGCGCTTGCGGCATTCTGAAAAGTTGATGTTTTTAACTCGATGCGTGCGGACGTGCCGGGAAAAACGACCGCGTCGCGACCGCGTCGCTTCCATTATGAGCGCGAATACTGCACGCCTACATTGGAAATAACGAAACTGAGCACGCAAAAGACGTGATATGTGAACGGCCCCTTAAAAGACAGCGCGCCGCGAGACAACAGTCACAAACCAACGAGCTACCCCGAATCAGCTCCAGATCTCTGGAAACCACGCTAAACCATAGCAGAACCCTGACTAACAAACCTTTATGGTTTATGAAGCTAAAGAACATTTCATGACATCTCAGGCAACTGTAAATTTATGGCTACTGTGTTTTAATTATAAACGCTATCATAAACTCATATTTACCATTGTAAAATAATTTTCTTTGCCTCTTTATTTTTGTATACTGTAAAAACTTAAATTAATAAAAGTTAAAAACAATTATATTAGAAGTTGTATTTATATTTTTCTTTGTAAAGTTATCCAAATTATTCATTAGCTTATTAAAAAAGAACATTAGATTAACGATTATTTTTATTACAATAAATAGAGTAAAAATAATCGAAAAAATAATTGTTAGATTATTCGACAGAAAAAATTATCGTTAGTTGCAGCTCTAATCTCCCCACACCTGTCCTGTCCACACAGACCCCGTTCTCTACATGTGACCCCTGTCCTGTTAACATCAGACCGCTGTCCTCTACATGTGACCCCTGAGCTTGTCCTCTACATGTGTGACCCCTGACCTGTCCACACCAGACCCCTGTCCTCTACATGTGACCCCTGTCCTGTTAACACCAGACCGCTGTCCTCTACATGTGACCCCTGAGCTTGTCCTCTACATGTGTGACCCCTGACCTGTCCACACCAGACCCCTGTCCTCTACATGTGACCCCTGTCCTGTCCACATCAGACCCCTGGTCTCTACATGTGACCCCTGTCCACACCAGACCCCTGTCCTTTACACGTGTGACCCTTGTCCTGTCCACACCAGACCCCTGTCCTTTACACGTGTGACCCTTGTCCTGTCCACACAGACCACTGTCCTCTACACGTGTGACCCTTGTCCTGTCAACACTAGACCACTGTCCTCTACACGTGTGACCCTTGTCCTGTCCACACAGACCCCTGTCCTCTACACGTGTGACCCTTGTCCTGTCCACACCAGACCCCTGTCCTCTACACGTGTGACCCTTGTCCTGTCCACACAGACCCCTGTCCTCTACACGTGTGACCCTTGTCCTGTCCACACAGACCACTGTCTTCTACACGTGTGACCCCTGTCCTGTCCACACCAGACCCCTGTCCTCTACACGTGTGACCCTTGTCCTGTCCACACAGACCCCTGTCCTCTACACGTGTGACCCTTGTCCTGTCCACACCAGACCCCTGTCCTCTACACGTGTGACCCTTGTCCTGTCCACACCAGACCCCTGTCCTCTACACGTGTGACCCTTGTCCTGTCCACACCAGACCCCTGTCCTCTACACGTGTGACCCTTGTCCTGTCCACACTAGACCACTGTCCTCTACACGTGTGACCCTTGTCCTGTCCACACCAGACCCCTGTCCTCTACACGTGTGACCCTTGTCCTGTCCACACAGACCCCTGTCCTCTACACGTGTGACCCTTGTCCTGTCCACACAGACCACTGTCTTCTACACGTGTGACCCCTGTCCTGTCCACACCAGACCCCTGTCCTCTACACGTGTGACCCTTGTCCTGTCCACACAGACCCCTGTCCTCTACACGTGTGACCCTTGTCCTGTCCACACCAGACCCCTGTCCTCTACACGTGTGACCCTTGTCCTGTCCACACCAGACCCCTGTCCTCTACACGTGTGACCCTTGTCCTGTCCACACTAGACCACTGTCCTCTACACGTGTGACCCTTGTCCTGTCCACACCAGACCCCTGTCCTCTACACGTGTGACCCTTGTCCTGTCCACACTAGACCACTGTCCTCTACACGTCTGACCCTTGTCCTGTCCACACAGACCCCTGTCCTCTACACGTGTGACCCTTGTCCTGTCCACACCAGACCCCTGTCCTCTACACGTGTGACCCTTGTCCTGTCCACACCAGACCCCTGTCCTCTACATGTGTGACCCCTGTCCTGTCCACATCAGACCCCTGGTCTCTACATGTGACCCCTGTCCACACCAGACCCCTGTCCTTTACACGTGTGACCCTTGTCCTGTCCACACAGACCACTGTCCTCTACACGTGTGACCCTTGTCCTGTCCACACCAGACCCCTGTCCTCTACATGTGTGACCCCTGTCCTGTCCACATCAGACCCCTGGTCTCTACATGTGACCCCTGTCCACACCAGACCCCTGTCCTTTACACGTGTGACCCTTGTCCTGTCCACACAGACCACTGTCCTCTACACGTGTGACCCTTGTCCTGTCCACACCAGACCCCTGTCCTCTACATGTGTGACCCCTGTCCTGTCCACACCAGACCCCTGTCCTCTACACGTGTGACCCTTGTCCTGTCCACACTAGACCACTGTCCTCTACACGTGTGACCCTTGTCCTGTCCACACAGACCCCTGTCCTCTACACGTGTGACCCTTGTCCTGTCCACACAGACCCCTGTCCTCTACACGTGTGACCCTTGTCCTGTCCACACCAGACCCCTGTCCTCTACACGTGTGACCCTTGTCCTGTCCACACCAGACCCCTGTCCTCTACACGTGTGACCCTTGTCCTGTCCACACCAGACCCCTGTCCTTTACACGTGTGACCCTTGTCCTGTCCACACCAGACCCCTGTCCTCTACACGTGTGACCCTTGTCCTGTCCACACCAGACCCCTGTCCTCTACACGTGTGACCCTTGTCCTGTCCACACCAGACCCCTGTCCTCTACACGTGTGACCCCTGTCCTGTCCACACCAGACCCCTGTCCTCTACATGTGACCCCTGTCCACACCAGACCCCTGTCCTTTACACGTGTGACCCTTGTCCTGTCCACACAGACCACTGTCCTCTACACGTGTGACCCTTGTCCTGTCCACACCAGACCCCTGTCCTCTACATGTGTGACCCCTGTCCTGTCCACACCAGACCCCTGTCCTCTACACGTGTGACCCTTGTCCTGTCCACACTAGACCACTGTCCTCTACACGTGTGACCCTTGTCCTGTCCACACAGACCCCTGTCCTCTACACGTGTGACCCTTGTCCTGTCCACACAAGACCCCTGTCCTCTACACGTGTGACCCTTGTCCTGTCCACACCAGACCCCTGTCCTCTACACGTGTGACCCTTGTCCTGTCCACACCAGACCCCTGTCCTCTACACGTGTGACCCTTGTCCTGTCCACACCAGACCCCTGTCCTCTACACGTGTGACCCTTGTCCTGTCCACACAGACCCCTGTCCTCTACATGTGTGACCCCTGTCCTGTCCACACCAGACCCCTGTCCTCTACATGTGTGACCCCTGTCCTGTCCACACCAGACCCCTGTCCTCTACACGTGTGACCCTTGTCCTGTCCACACAGACCCCTGTCCTCTACACGTGTGACCCCTGTCCTGTCCACCTCTACATGTGTGACCCCTGTCCTGTCCACACAGGCGCTGCATGTCATGTGACCACTCTGAAGGCTTAGTGAAAACACACTGGACTCTCTGGAGGCATGCTGTTTCAACATTAAGATGCTGCTATTTCTCATCATTGCTCTTTAATCATGTTCATTTTTTGTCTGGGCTTGTGACCCAAAGCATGGCTCTTTTGTTAGTGGTTTGACGGAAGAGAAAGCCCTGTTGTTTAAGCAGAGGTGTCATGAATGACACATTTAACTGCTGTACATTAACAGTCAAATCTTATCGCTCTGAACATTTGTCCTGGTGTAAACAGGTCTTTATTGCTGCTCTGTTTTCATAGAAAAGTGTTGTCTTCAAACACAGAATATGTTCTTTTACTCATCCTTGTGTTCTTTTGGTTTGTTTTCAGATCACCGGCCGTGGAAATTGTACCAAGAATAATGGAAATCAAACCCACTGAGGTTTCTTCTGTCTTTTACACATAGACGTCAAAGCAGAAGTGACGTGTGCGCTGATGAGTGTCTGAGAATGAGTGAGAGAGAGAGAGAGAGTGAGAGAGAGAGACATCACACCACATTCAGAGTTCAATCCAGCAGCTGCCAGCGGCCCACCACCTTCACCTCATCAAGCCCTCTGACCCCTCTAATAAACTGTTCCTGACCCCCTCATGCTCTCTTTGAGGAGCTAGTGCAGTCTCGATGTCTGCAGAGGTCATCTGTTACACAATCATCTGTCAGAAGATCCAGAAGGAAGTGATGCTGCTGGAGTTTGTAATGGCGTGACTGGAGTGTGAGTGTGTGAATGAACGGAGGGGGTCACTGTCTCCACTTCCCCTCTGACTATTTCAACCAATAATAAATAAACATGATAAATATCTGGTTTGCAGATTGCGTGAGATGCACTTATGTAAACATAGGAGAATGGCTAGTGGTCAGGGATGGGCAGCACTCGGGCGATCCGGCGCAGAGCGCTCATCCGGCTTTCTCAAACTACATTGCTGCGCTATATATATTTCCCACCCCCCTTCTTTAAAATAAAATAAAGTACAAATCTAGTTGTTAGTGTGGCTGGCTCAGATAGAGGAGCTCTCTCCTGCCCTGGACAGAGAAGACAAGAGTTCATGCAGAGCCATCCATGTTCAGGGCTGCAGGAATTCAACACTTACACTTCCTCCTTTATTCTGCTTCACTTGTCTTGCAGGAAAATGAGTGCCAAATTCATGCGGATACCAATGGACTTGAGCTTATTGTGTGTGAACACGTAGAAGACGCGAATAAACACGTCAACGATGTCACAATCTGATTTTCTTTGTGCTTTGGTTGTATTTTTTTCTTTTCTTTCCTTGCGGCACTTAATTGGAGTCATTCACCAACCTTTTTAAAAAAGAATGGACCGAAATCAGACGTTTGTATGAGGTTATATTTTTCCATTGATATGAAAATAAAATAAGATTGAACCTGTCCGGTTGTTGTTCTGATGTGTAACGTGAGCTTCAGCAGATCTAATGTTCTGTCTCTAACCCTCTCCACTTGTGTGTGTGTGTGTGTGTGTGTGTGTGTGTGTCTCATGCTGTGTTCTGACATGTTTAACAGACGTCACTGAGGAAGTCGATGCTGTAAGAGCTGTTACCCTCAGGTGCAGAATCTGCATGTAGGGTTAGGATTCTGTGTGTTTATCAAGAGGTGAGAGGAAAGGCCAGCAGTTTCTGTGTGACGGTTGTTAAAAGATCCTGAGGGGAAACGGTGGGCCGTGTACTTGATAGACATCTGCAGTGTTCACATGATACAGATTGTGAACTTAAGCCACTTGATGCTTTTAGAAGTCAAGAAGTCAACTGAATAAAGAAGTGTCTTTAATGTTTGGTGTGTCATGCTTCTGTTTTCCTGCGTTCTTCACTGCTTGCTGGTTGTTTATATGAAATATGGAGCCAATGGTTTAAGCACCATAAAATTAGTATTAAAGTTACCTTATGCATTTTTTATATATATATATATATATATATATATATATGTGTGTGTATATATAGAGAGAGAGAGAGGGAAATGATTGAGCAGAGTAGATATATGTAGAAAGACTTTAAAGATCATTTAAATTTGAGAGCTGCTTGAGCTGTAAATATGATTCATCTGAGTAAAACTGATCAAAACATTTGATTATTGTTTTTGCAGGAGTTTAATTCAAAGCGAAGTATTGTTGGTGTTTATTCTGTGATGCACTTCAAAAGGCTGCTCCTGAGCTGTCTGCAGGGGTTCTAGAGCAGCTCGTGATGTTCCTGAGCAAGTGTACAGTCAACCATGACCGAGTGCACAAAATAGCTCATTATTATCATTACAAACACTGCTGTGTTATAACTGCTTGATCCTATTCCATCTCATCTCCTTTTCTCCTGCAGTTGTACCTGCACTCACTCACATCATCAACACTTCCCTCCACACTGGTGTTTTTCCCTCATCATTTAGACAGGCACGTATAACTCCACTACTTAAGAAACCCAACCTCAACCCATCTCTTTTAGAGAACTAAAGACCAGTTTCCCTTCTTCCTTTTATTGCAAAAACACTTGAACGAGCTGTGTTCAAACAAGTCTTTACATTTCTCACATACAACAACCTCCTTGACAGCAACCAATCTGGCTTCAGAAGTGGACATTCAACTGAGACGGCCTTGCTCTCAGTTATTGAAGCTCTAAGACTGGCAAGAGCAGAATCCAAATCTTCAGTACTTATCCTGCTTGATCTGTCCGCTGCTTTTGACACGGTTAACCACCAGATCCTCCTATCAACACTACTGGCAAATGGCATCTCAGGAACCACAGTTCAATGGTTTGAGTCTTACCTATCAGATAGGTCCTTCAAAGTATCTTGGAGAAGTGAGGTGTCCAAGTCTCAGCATCTAACTACTGGGGTGCCTCAGGGCTCAGTTCTTGGACCACTTCTCTTCTCTGTCTACATGGCATCATTAGGTTCTGTCATTCAGAAACATGGCTTTTCATACCACTGCTATGCTGATGACACTCAACTCTACCTCTCATTCTATCCTGATGATCCGACAGTAGCTATTCGCATCTCAGCTTGTCTAACTGATATTTCTTCCTGGATGATGGACCATCACCTTCAGCTCAACCTTGCCAAGACAGAACTGCTTGTGATTCCAGCAAACACATCTCTTCCATCTTTATTTGACCCTCTAACTCTAGCACTCACTATTCTAATTCTATTCTTAAAAATAAAATCGAACTACCTTTCTAATCTTTTTGTATTCTATTTTCTTTTCATTTATTATATTATTTAAAAGCCCATGCTACGCGTACTGTGTTTAAGCTGAGACTTGTTATAGCACTTATATATCATTGATCTTTTTGTTGTTTTTGATTGCTTCCACTGTCCTCATTTGTAAGTTGCTTTGAATAAAAGCGTCTGCTAAATGAATAAATGTAAATGTACATTACAAAATAGGCATGAATGTGTCCAAGTAATGTTCATTTCACAGATCATAGAATCATATACAGTTTACTAACATGAAATAATTTCAGACAGAAGCTCATTAAAACAATTATTGGTGTGCATGATCATAATGATTACAGTATAGAGACGTTTTGGCAGCTGTGCATGTGGATTGAAGTTGGTGTCCTCACAGGGGGTCAGCATCATCTCTTCACGTCACCTGAAGTCTTTCTGAGGCTGGAGCTGGAGTAATCTATAGTCACCTCGAGATGGGCATCCAGGGGAGGAACAGAAAGGCTGAGACAAAAGAATTTGCGTAGATGCTGTTCATAACATTTCAAGCTAAAAATATTTTTGTGACTTATCTGGTCTAACTGGGAACAAGAGTGAGATTAAGTCATTATGTAAATGTTTGGCTGAAGAGATGTCTTTTATTTAGATTTAAAAAAACACACCAAAATGCTTATTGGAGATATGGCCTCATGCTTCAAGTAATGACAAGGACCCTAACAAAACCCAAAACTACAGATAATTCAGGAAAGATGAGGAGAGAGCAAATATCTGTGGCCACCATCTGCACAACCAGTTCTTTTAGTGTGTTCTGACTGTGTCCTCTCCAGTGCACCTGCTGTTATTATTATTTGCTCTAAAGCAGCTCACTTGTGCTCACAATCACTTGTGCTTCCTAACTGAAACACTTGATCATCACAGTCAGCTAAACCTTAGAGATAGGTTTAACTGTGATGATTAAAGCGTTAGTAATGATGTCATTAATGACTCCCTCATGTTGTTTCAAACCCATAAGACCTCCATTTATCTTCAGAACACAGTTTAAGATATTTTAGATTTAGTCCGAGAGCTCTCAGTCCCTCCATTGAAGCTGTGTGTACGGTCTACTGTCCATGTCCAGAAAGGTAAGAAAAACAATCAAAGTAGTCCATGTGACATCAGAGGGGCAGTTAGAATATTCTGAAGCATCGAAAATACATTTTGGTCCAAAAATAGCAAAAACTACTACTTTATTCAGCATTGTCTTCTCTTCCGTGTCTATTGTGAGAGAGTTCAAAACAAAGCAGTTTGTGATTCATGTGGTTCATGAACGAATCATTCGATGTTACCGGATCTTCTTGAACCAGTTCACCAAATCGAACTGAATCGTTTTAAATGATTCGCGTCTCCAATATGCAATAATCCATCAATGACTGAAACTTTTAACTTTTTTAATGTGACTGACAGTTCCTCTGAGTTCAAACAAACCAATATCCCGGAGTAATTCATTTACTCAAACAGTGACTGACTGAACTGCTGTGAAGAGAGAACTGAAGATGAACACCGAGCTGAGACAGATAACGAACAATAGACTGACTCGTTCACGAATCAAGAACCGGTTGCATCGGTGTTCGGATCACTAGTAGTTCTTTCAGACAGTTTGATTCAATAAACCTGTTGAAGAAAACGGTTCACCGGTTCTTTTGCGCTTGACGTAATGGCGTCATTTGCGATGATTGCCCTTGATTCAAGCCTTCGGTTTACCCGCGCCCATAACACTAGCACAGAATCAGTTCAGTTCAGACGCTCTGTGTGTTCGTCTGCTTCATGCTGAATCACACATGCGCAGTATCATCAGCTCCTCGGTTCTCGAATCGGACGCGTCTGACAGAAACGGTTCTTGACTCGAGAACGAGTCAATCGTTCGTTCATTATCTGTCTCGGCTCGGTGTTCATCTTCAGTTCTCTCTTCACAGCAGTTCAGTCAGTGTACTGTTTGAGTAAATGAATTACTCCGGGATATTGGTTTGTTTGATCTCAGAGGAAGTGTCAGTCACATTAAAAAAGTTAACAGCTTTTGTGGATTAATGCGTATTAGAGACGCGAACCGTTTAAAACGATTCAGTTCGATTTGGTGAACTGGTTCCAGAAGATCTGGTTACATCGAATGATTCGTTCATGAACCGGATATCACAAACTGCTTTGTTTTGAACTCTCTCTCACAACAGACACGGAACTGTGTTCCGAAGATAAACAGAGGTATTACGGGTTTGGAATGACATGAGGGTAAGTTATTGATGATATATTTTTAATTTTTGGGTAGGGCTGTGAATCTTTGGCAAGGCAGCGATTCAATTCGATTACGATTCATAGGTTTTCGATTCGATTTAAGAACGATTTTTGCAAATTTAGAACGATTCAATTCACAATTAAATTCGATTCGATTCGATTATAACGATTCGATTCTTTAAGTGCATTCACGGGATTATTTAAATGCTTCTACTAAATTCTTTAAATGCTTAGTCAGGGGGCAAATTACAGTAGCATTTATGGTTAGAGAACCATAGGTTAGAAAAAAAAAACAAAAAAACTTTTGTCCATTGTAAAATGCTAGTTTAATGATGCGACATGGCATGCGTAAAAATGTATGTAAGCCAAGTTTTTTAAAAAGAGCTTAAAGAGTATTATGTGTAAGCTAATATTTAGTCACACCAGGGGCGTAGCCATAATCTCAGAAGTGACAGAAATGTCAAATACAATAATTTTATGTATGTAGCCTATATAATAATAATAATTATTATTATAATTATTATTATGTTTTACAAGGAATTATCTTCTTTTTTAATTACTTTTAATTAGCTGTAATAAATCAAATACACTGCTGGACAACGCAGCCGGCATTTCAACGTTGATTCAACGTCAGGTACCATGGTTGAATCAACGTTGAAAAACCTTTCGATTTTGCAAATTGGATCATCGTTGAAATCACGACGTGGATTCACCGTTGAAATCGCGACGCTGTTTCACCGTCTTACCTGCATTACGGGTGAATTAGGGTCGTGCTGCAGACCTGGGATGAAAGCTGAATGAGGTGTTGATTTTGAAAAGTTAATCAGCGTTGATAACACGACGTTGTTTCCCCCTCGTACCTCGTGTATAAATACACCTAGATCCTAGTTGGCATTTAGATCAACAATGTACATGCAAGGCTAAAAATCTAATGACTGGCAGCAATGGCTTTACAAACAACTTCAATAAACTACCACATGCTCAAAATTGTCAAACAGCAGTTAAATTTTGGAAACATACTGTATAAAACAGATGAAAATAATCCCACACTTTATTATGCAGAGTATGCATGGAGGTAATGCTAAAAACATGTAGTAGAACAATCCAAATACAATAATATTTAAAGGTTTTTGTGAAATAATTTGGCACATAAATGCATATTTTTTTGCAGCACTTACAAGACAAACCCTTGTACCTTTATGACTGAAACCAGTGGATCTTTTATTTTGGTGGAAACCTACAGTTTCTGTCAAAAACATGTTTTAGTAATGTGTCTCATTACAAGAGTTGTGCACATTTGTGCAGTGAAAATGTGTTGCACAGTACGAGCAGGGAACCTTTCACCAGTTGATTTCTAATGGGAACCCCCCCCCGGACTGTGTCTTCTTTACCGTGGGGAATGCAGAATGAGATTTCTACCGCAGGAGACTCTAAAATGTTAGAACCAGCAGCCTTAGTGTATACAGTGTGGTTGTGCTTCGGGTGATCCTTGAAAGTGTCCCAGCGCTAGGTCCTTTCTGACGCCGTCCCCTCCACTCTCTCCCACTTGTGCACTTTCTGTACCGTCCTGTATAAACATTTACATTTAATCATTTAACAGACGATTTTATCCAAAGCTACTTACAAATGAGAACAACAGAAGCAGTCAGGTGTACAAGCGAACAACAACAGTATACAAGTGCCATGACAAGTCTCAGTTAGTCTAGTACAGAACGCATAGCCAGGTTTTTTTTTTTTTTTATATATATATAAAAAAGACAAGAAAAGAAGGAAAAGTGCTAGCATTAGTTGGTTAAGTTCTGGTGAAAAAGATGAGTCTTAAGATGTTTCTTGAAAATGAGTAAAGACTCAGTTCGGATTGAGATTGGGAGGTGATTCCAGCAGCTGGACACAGTCCAGGAAAAGGTCCGAGAGAGTGATTATGAACTTCTTTGGGATGGCACCACAAGGAGTCGTTCACTTGCAGAGCACAAACTTCTGGAGGGAACATAAGATTTAACCAGTTTGTTTAGATATGTTCACAATGTTTCACAATAACTTTGATATTGTGAAATATATTTAACTGAAAACTGAATGCAAAATAAATCACACAATATTTTCACTTTACAGTTCAGTAACAGTGAAGTTGGAAACAAAGTGGACAACACTATTCATTAAACACTTATTTTAATGTATTCAGATGAAAATGTACAATATTAACAAATTATTCACAAGCAGTGTTTTCAGAGCCCCCAGTTACACTGTTTTAATCAGAACACTAACATTACAGTGTAGTAAAACAAGTCAAATCAAATTAAGTACATTTTTATTAAACGAAGTACAATCAAATCCTATCACAAAAGGTCAAAGCATCTCTAGCAGAAGTGACAGTGCAATGAAGCAGAAGAACAATTTCTTACCAATGTTTCAAGAACAAGCTGGATCCTCGATGACTCTACAAGGGGAAAGAAGAAATGGTTTACTGAAAAGTTCTTAAAAAGCAGGATTTCATATTATACCATTTCTTTAAACTAGGGATGTCAAATTTCGATTATTTCCATGATCGATCGTCGTTTAAATTAACGATCAATTAATCGATTAATCGTTAACCATAATACTGCAAAATGCGTCTATTGCAGGCACGCAGTCAGCGGTATGACAGGATGTGCAAAAGCCACACACACACACAAAACGCGAATTCTCACTTGAATTAAAGAGGTTTTAGTCTGAATAAAATGCTAGTAGCAGGATTATAAAATGAATAGATGCGATTATGATCATTTGATAAAATGAAGAGAGCGCGCCATACTTTTGAGGTCATTTTACTTTGTTGACAGTTTCCAATCCCGCACGGAGAACGCTGAACGCGCCTCTTTAAATGGTTTTGTGCTGCTCGTTGTTGTATTTTAAAGCACAATTGCAATGTTTTCAACTGACATTATTGTATAAAATTATCCGAAATGTGGAGCGCGTGTGACTGCGCTGCACATTAAGTGAACTACATCGGCGCTGCTGCACCAAAACACAGTTGCTCACATTAATTTGATCCTGCTGGATTCTGTCCTAGAAAATGTCAGATTTTTAAAAATCCGGCATACAGCGCATTAGATCGTGACAGTGCATGCGTGCAGACGAGGATGAGCGAGCGCGGCTTTGGCTAGATTTATTTGGAGGTTATTGCTCATGTCTCATTCGGCACAAATCGAAATGTTTCCATATTCGCAATGTATTTGAATGTTAAACTATTATTTATAATGTAAACTAGGCTTGTACTTAACACGCATTCGCATATAGACGGAAAAGATGATCCTCTTCATATGAGCAAAAACGTCCTTGGCATAACAGCAGAGTGGACCGGTATACTACGGTCTATTTAAACTGACCAGTGTAACCTTTTAATGTTTAGTTGACATTTTATTTTGATAATGAACAGACTGCGATGTAAGTTTGAATCGCTAGAATATACGTGTGCAGCAGGCTCCGGCGCGATCGAAACAGCTGAGACATTAAAAAAAAATATATATTTTCCGCAAAAGTGTTTACTTTCATTTGTGCACACTCACAATAAAAACAGAAGATTTGTGCTCTTGTAAAATAAAGCAAACAAACAGAATGCGTTGTCATCCTTTTTTTTTTTTTTTTGTGAACTTATGGAGCGCCCACACTTCTGTTTTAAATCCGTTAATCTTAATTAGCCTATTTAAGTCGGATATATTTCGCATAGCCTATTTAAAAAAAAAAAAAAAAAACATGAAAACAAATTGTTATTTTTATGTTGGGCCTATTACTTAGTAGGCTATAAATTTTCCTTAAAGCATCCCATTTTGTCCCAGGGCTTAGAACCTGTGCCCTAGTCAGGTCCATGCAGAAACTTGTGAACGATGCTCGGCGTCACCGTTTAGTGACAGCAGTGAATGCTCCGGGAATGTGTCGGTCACAGCGCCTATTAATCGCTGTTTTGAATCCAGCAATTATTTATTTAGAAATGATAAGATCTGATTATGACAAGTGTGGTATAAAAGCTTTGTTTATTAGAGGAATAATAGGTTAACTGGAAAATGTTAGATGGCGACCATGCTTTTGGACCCCATAGTCTTCATTTACGCGGCTTTGTTCTGGTTTGCCGGTTGGTCACGAATTTCCACAAATTCAGTATATTTAGGCATCGTTTCTTTTCCTAAATCTTCATAGTCTAACCCTCTAATTTCCCAGGTTTATTTTATTATCTTTCGCTTTTAATAACTGTTTTCGCATCTCTTACTGTGGTAAACATGGGAAGGGAAATTAAAGATTTCATGAATTAAGAATTCGTTCGATTTATTAATTTGATCCCTTATTTCACTTAAATCATGGGTTATTTAGGGAACAAAATTAATGAAACATGGACAATTGCCACATTAATAATTCGTAGGAATGAATTAACAAGTTGTAGGAATGAATAGACTACCTGTCCTGTCACTGTGTCCCGCAGCCCTGCAAAGCGCACGATATAAAACTGTTATCTGATGAAATGATTAGTAACTACATTTCTATTGCATTTAATGTTGAAGAACTTTTATGTTGTTTCTATTTTAATGTACTTTAAAGTTTAAATCACATTAAAAGCTTAATTTGTACATTGTGAATGATTGATGATGCTTTTATATATCGTCACCGTCACTCACAGCCGCTCGCACGTGTTGAGTGCGCATGAGCCGCACGCAGCCCAACATTGAATCGGTTAACCGACCATCCATAGCCTTAATCGATTGCATCTCTTATCGACAATTAATCGATCATCGATTAATCGTTGACATCCCTACTTTAAACCACTGGTTCTCAAACTTTTTATACCAAGTACCACTTCAGAAAATATTTGTTATTAAATATTAAGTTGCACCATAATGACCAACATTACATTTCAGCAGCGTAGTAGACCAAACTATTCAGCTACAGGTCTACAGTTAAAAAATGAGGCAGTTTTATTCTAATAAGAATATTAATTGTTGTCAGACACTTTACCATGGTAAATACAGTTTGAACATTAACACTACAACTGTGCTTATACACAGGTAAATGAAAAAAAAAAGTTTAAATTAAAATGTAATTTTAAATGTAATTATGTAACAAAAGTTACAAAACTGTACTGTACTTTAACTCTAACATACTTAAATGTGCAAAAAAAAACTTACTCAAAGAATAAGTTAAAATATATTAACATTAATTAGTTTAATTTAGTGATTCACCTGCATAACAACTAGAGGGAGCCTGACACTTTGAGAACCATGGCTTTAAACAATCCTTTTATTTATTTATTCATTTTCATTAATTCATTAAAATTATATTATTTAAATACAGACATTTGCACTTATATGTTTCAGAAAACACTTTGAAACTATTATAAGCATACAAACATATATAACACACCTAATGCATGGGATTCATATCAGGAAAATATGGGAAAATCTCTAAAAGACAGACATTAACACAACTTACCAGCAACACATTAGGTGAGCATCTAACTTGATCAGCTGTGATAAAGCAATGCAAAAATAGACACACGGGTATTTATTTATCTGCAGGTTACATGTCCTTTAAACTACCCATTTGTAAACTCGGGTAATACTTTACTATTTTCAAAAGATAATAAAGATAACGTTAGCGATTTTCTTACCTCATTTTGCCAGGATGTTTTCAGGACCTCGCAGAACACCTGACCCTTCCTGTGTTCACAGTTTTTGTTCTCCATTGACATGTCACGACTCAAATTCGCTCAAAATAAATAAAAAATGTACAGGCAAATATGAAATAATTCGGGACCGATAGAGCAGTCAGTTATAACGAGCAGCAGCTCACAGTTAGCCGCCTCCCTCACAGAAAGACGACAATAACGGTCATATTTTTAAATGTAGAAAGGCGCGAACCGATTCATTGTCCAGTTTCCTGAATGACAGCCAGATTAACCAATCATGATAGAAGTAATAAAATAAAACTACCAATGGGAGTTGTTTCAGTGTGATAAAGCAGCGAAATGTATATAGTTTTATTGTTGTTAATGATGATAATATTTAACATATACCTTTAGATTTTAGAATAGGTATCATGACTAAAATATTTTAAAATGCTATTAAAATAATTAATTAATTAATTTAAATAATTTAATATAAATAATTTAAAAGCTTGTTAACCTTTTTCTACCATTTAGCATTAAACATTTTTAACGTTGTTTCATTAAAACAACTGACCTTATTTCAGCCATATTTCAATGTTGAAAGTTGGTAATGTGCTGGAAGTTTTTCAACAGTTCATCTTTAAACGTTGAATCAACGTTGTTTCAACGTTGAAACCACAACTGACCTTATTTCAACCATATTTCAACATTGAAAGTTGGTCATGTGCTGGATGTTTCTCAACCATTCAGCTTTAAACGTTGAATCAACGTTGTTTCAACGTTGAAAACACAACTGACCTTATTTCAACCATATTTCAATGTTGAAGGTCTGTCATGTGCCGGCTGGGAATAATCAATCATTTGTAATCTATATTTTTTTCCTAATGGCAATTTTATGATTGTTTTATATACTAGGCTGCATTTAATTAGCAATTATTCAAATTTTCTGCACAGAATAAGGTAGAAAATATACTTTATAGTTTCTGTACTGTAATAAATGTCAATTAGCACTGCATCATTCATAAATTGTTTGTGTTTTTTTTTTTTTTGTTTCATCAGTTCATTCTGCTTTTATTAAGTTTAGCTGCAGATATAGCCTGGCACGTCTATGAGAGTGAGATCGCTTCTCTTTCAGTGTGAAAACGTCTTCATCTCTATTTAACTTTTCCTCTCCATCAGCGAATGATTCTGAGAGAAAACGCGCCAGATGTCTGTTTGCTAATGAAACAAACACTACTTTCATGCATCTGATTATCAGATAAACTTCGCGCTCTTATTTCAAGGTTGTTGTTAATGCTGTGGTTAATTTTAAAAGTTTCCTTTGTATATTCGGTTCATCCGCGTTGTTTAAACACATTTATCATTCAAGGGATCTGTGCATATGATTTTGACACTTACATTTCTGTTCCATGCAATAAAAATAAAAACAGCTGTCGACGGCTCCGGTAACTCCGTCGGTAAGATGCAGAGAGCCATTGACAAACTACAGAAAAATAAAACTACTTCACGTTAGCATTACTGGCCACCAGGGGCGATTCTAGGATTTTTTCAACTGGGGGGCACAAGAGGGGCCACGATTAATACAGAGGGGCCAATCTTGTGTTGTTTGAACTGTATATCCAAATCATTTCAAGAGTTCAGTAACCTTTAAAATCAGTAATAAACAGTGATACCCTATTATTAGTTATTCACTGCTCTAAATCAAAACAATCAAATACAATTTGTATTAACTTTTCACTTTACAAAAGTGAAAGAAAAACTGTAATAAATAAATGAATCCAATGTATGAATAGTGTACAACTCACAAATAATAATAATAATATAATATATATATAATAGCCTTATTTATATAAATGCAGAATAGCATTAATAATTCATAGAAATAAATACACAATTAATTAATTAATATAACTAATATAAATTTAATATAACAAATTGTTTTTGTTTATTATCCACATCCCATTCAATTTGCATAGCAGCAGTTGCAGTAAATTTGCATTGATGAATAAACAACATCTACTTATGTTAAGGCTAATTAATCTTGAGCATATTGATTTAAAAATATCATATATCCATACTTTGTTAGATAGCTACTTGTTCAAAAAGGTAGCTTTAGTTTAAGTAAAATATGTGGATCCTATAGAAATAGTTTAGAATAGCTTAATTAGTCCAGTGTTATTTTAGTATTAGTTATTTATTTTGCTATTTAATCATGCAATAAATATTTATGTATGATTTTTTTTCATTTGAGAATGTTTCTGGGTGTCATCAAATGACGTTTTGTCAATAACTTCTGTGAAGGGAGGGAGAGAGAGCTTTCCAGGGTGCAGACAGCAATCGCGGAGCACCATGGTGATTTAGAACACCAGCTGAATTTATTAGGAATCTACAGACGCAACTAGACTAAAGGTGTAGAAAAATAAAGACCTATTTGTGTATTTTGGACTTTTTTTCACCACAAGTCTGAAAGAAGACATGTTATTGAAGACAAACAGCCCCAAATCTCAAAATTGACCAGTAAAAAAACGATGTTTTTGCATGTGTCTCACCCATAGACTGGAAAAAAGTCTCAAGTGTGCAGCGTTTTTTTTTTTTTTTCTCAAGTGTGGAGCGTTAGATAAACATCATACGATTTGTTTCGTAACCTCACTTAAGTGAAAAAAGTCGCTAATCGACTGCATGATTCAATAATGACTTTATTAGAATTGCAATTATACTTTTTTTAAACCATTGCTTTAAATTGCGTTGTTGCCTATATCGGCGCGTTGGGCCGAAAAATAAGTAAATCGTAACGCAGTAAACCCCTTTTACATTCAGCATCAGAGGAGCATAGTAAATATAATGATTAGCATCTTGGTCATCTCGCTAATCGAAAAACATATGCTATATAAAATAGATCAACTTATCGTGTGCTTTTTTTCGTTGGAAAACAGCAGCTCGCTATTCTTGGTCCTCGTTGAGAAGCATCGCGACGCAATCATGAGTTATTTACTAAACTGAAAGATTATGATTTGAATTTGTGAGTGACAGACAAGTAGAAGGGTGGGGGCACACTGGGGGGCCAATCAGTTTTCAGGAGGGGCCAGTGCCCCCATGGCCCCTCCCCTGGCTACGCCACTGCTGGCCACGAGTCCTATAGATCACACGTCAGCTGCATCAGAGACGAACGGAGCGCGAGCGCAATCCTGTGACAGTCTCAGGCGGTAAACACATAGACAGTAAAAGAAATGGACACAGCGACCCCATTGGAACTCAATTGAGATAATTGAAGCCCATTTTCAGCGTTTTTTAGCACTTCCGTTTCTGACGCGCAGACTCAAACGAAACTTGATGACGTCAGCAACCTGTCTGACAGATGTAAATCTTCTAAGTGGCTGTGCGTGCAAACTGCTATCGTTAATCTTGCAGAGACGGCGAGCTTGAGCGGGGAGTTCTTTGTCGTGAGTGAGCAGGAGTAAGTATTCTGATTAATTATTTTGTATAGTATTTTAAAATGTAACGCCAGTACGCCATATTAAGTTAATTGCCTGCGAGCTTCTCCTCCTGTCTGTACGGTAATGCGACAGAGAGCCGAGTGGTTATGATGCAATCGTTAGCCTATTTTTACAAAAACTGTTTATACAGGGCCATAATGTAACATAGAAGGTAATGGAGCCCTTTATACATTGTCGTGTATCTTTAGAAATAAATAATGGACAAACGGAGTCTTTAAACGCCTCAGATGTAAAGTTATTCGCTGTCAAAGTGATGCCAAAATGAATGGGAGTCAATGGGAATGCTAACGCAAGTGAAGTTCTGCTAAAAGATGGCAGCCCCCACCCGACTTCAACTTCCGGTCGAGTTCCTTGCCCCCTGGGTAAACAGTGGAGTGCGTGAAGGACAGATAAGAGGCACGATTCACGAACACTCTTCAAGGTCTCCATTAATTCGTACGTGTAGTAATTTAATGTGTATATATTTTGAAAGCACTGAATCGCTATAGAAATCGCGATTCATTCGATTCTTAGCATTTTGAATCGATTGCTGTTCAAGATCGGGCGATTCAAAAATCATGTTTCAAGATCGATGCATAGAATTGACAGGGTTTGTAATCGATGCATCGAGAAAACGAGTGAATCGTTACACCCCTATTTTTGGGTGAACCAACCCTTTAAGTGCTGCTTTCATTTTTTGAGAACTGTATAATGTGTCACCTTAACTTTTATTATATAGTGCTTTATATAAATCAGATTTCTTCAAAGCAGCTTTATAGTAAAAAAAAAAACTGATTCAAAGAGGCAACAGGGATCAAATTCTGCTGTAAAGCAGATAAGAAAAAAAAAACAGTGTCATTGTTCAGCTGAGTCATTAAACCCCTTTGTAATATAAATCATAAAAAAACATCAGAAAAATGCAGAATTGATCATAACCACATAAAGACTTCAGTCCACACTAGAACACAATGAGTCTTCTTGTAGAGGCAGAGGATATAAAGGGATCAAAGATAAACACTGATGAAGGAGTCCCCAGTGGTTAAGAAGTCCCCATTCCAAAAGAAGGAACGTCACAGGAATCATCAGTCCAAATGAGTGTTCAGGATGAAGCAGGCCTTACACAAAACAGTACTCATGGTCAATGGCTTGTTCAGCCCATGCACCCATAACAGAAAACCCCTATAAACAAACCAGAGTCAACGGCAATCAGACCCTAACCCTAATCAGACCAAACATCTCATACACATACACACAACCCAACCAACAAAGCCAAACACCACCTACACTGACCTGAAAGAACAATGATATTCCTCAAAACAGTGGAGGAGATCCTAGCCCTGCATACTTTGTTGACTGAATTCACACTCAGACACGTCCTGTAGAGTTTAGCTACACATTCAAGAGTAAGTCAGAAAGTCACATTACTATACATGGGTAGACATCAGTTTGTTTAGAACCTTTTAACTAAGAAATGTCTTTAAAGAAAAATTTGTTTAAAATCAGACAAAAACCATTTAAACAATGTCTTTTTTTTTTTAGGTTACATAGGTTTTTCCTATATATAATTCACTTTCCAAACCAATTCCAGATTGATTTACACATACAGAAAATATAAAGCCCAAACATCATTAGGTAATGTTGAACTTTTACCCATGTATTAATTTATACTTTAATAGGTAAGGTTGTATACCTTGATGTGTCACAAACAGAACTTTCACTTTCAGTCACTAAGCATATACGGTTCTGTAAATGACTGAAGAAGATTGGGTAAATTTTTCATCCGTTTTGTGTCAAAAACACTCCTGTTTATTCTCCATCGAAGGTTGGCTTCAAGCCACTTGGAAAAACCAGTTTGGTTAGTCTAAAGGGGGTTAGTTTCAGCCTCAGACGTCACATCTACAACCCATTGGCTGAACACCTGATGCATACGGCACACAAAATTGTGAAACTGAACGACATTCATTAGGAAAACAGTGTCAATAATGCAAAATGAGAGTTAAAGGCAGTTCATCATTCAATTCAGTGATATCATGTCTGTTGTTAACAATGCTAGGTAGGTTATTCCAGAGTTTAGGAGCCAAATAGGAAATGGATCTGCTGCCCGCAGTTGATTTTGATATTCTAGGTATTATCAAATTGCCTGAGTTTTGAGAACGTAGCAGACGTAGAGGAGTATAATGTAAAAGGAGCTCATTCAAATACTGAGGTGCTAAACCATTCAGGGCTTTATAAGTAATAAGCAAGATTTTAAAATCTATACAATGTTTGATAGGGAGCCAGTGCAGCGATGACAGGACCGGGCTAATATGGTCATACTTCCTGGTTCTAGTTAAGAACTCTTGCTGCTGCATTTTGGACTAGCTGTAGTTTGTTTACTAAGCGTGCAGAACAACCACCCAATAAAGCATTACAACAATCTAACATTGAGGTCATAAATGCATATACTTTTGAGATGGAAAAATGCTGTTTTACAAATGCTAGGAATGTGGCTTTCTAAGGAAAGATTGGGATCAAATAGCACACCTAGTTTCCTAACTGATGACGAAGAATTGACAGAGCAACCACCAAGTCTTAGACAGTGTTATAGGTTATTACAAGCAGAGTTTTTAGGTCCTATGATTAACACCTCTGTTTTTCCTGAATTTAGCAGTAAGAAATTACTCGTCATCCAGTTTTTTATATCGACTATGCATTCCATTAGTTTTTCAAATTGGTGTGTTTCACCGGGCCGCGAAGAAATATAAAGCTGAGTATCATCAGCATAACAGTGAAAGCTAACACCATGTTTCCTGATGATATCTCCCAAGGGTAACATGTAAAGTGTGAAGAGTAGCGGCCCTAGTACTGAGCCTTGAGGTTCTCTATACTGCACTTGTGATCGATATGATACCTGTTCATTCACTGCTACGAACTGATGGCGGTCATACAAGTATGATTTAAACCATGCTAATGCACTTCCATTAATGCCAACAAAGTGTTCAAGTCTATGCAAAAGAATGCTGTGGTCAATTGTGTCAAACGCAGCACTAAGATCCAATAAAACTAATAGAGAGATACACCCACGATCAGATGATAAGAGCAGATCATTTGTAACTCTAAGGAGAGCAGTCTCAGTACTATGATACGGTCTAAATCCTGACTGGAAATCCTCACATATACCATTTTTCTCTAAGAAGGAATATAATTGTGAGGATACCGCCTTTTCTCGTATCTTAGACAGAATAGGTAGATTCGAGATTGGTCTATAATTAACTAGTTCTTTGGGGTCAAGTTGTGGTTTTTTGACGAGAGGCTTGATAACAGCCAGTTTGAAGGTTTTGGGGACATATCCTAATGACAATGAGGAATTAATAATAGTCTGAAGAGGATCTATGACTTCTGGAAGCACCTCTTTTAGGAGCTTAGATGGTATAGGGTCTAACATACATGTTGTTGGTTTAGATGATTTAACAAGTTTATACAATTCTTCCTCTCCTATAGTAGAGAATGAGTGGAACTGTTCCTCAGGGGGTCTATAGTGCACTGTCTAAAATCTAGAGTATGATTTCGACAATGAGTAGGTCCTGAGACATGTTGTCTAACCCCAATAGATTTCAGAATGTCTGATCCCAATGCATCTTTTTCATTATCAACATGGATATTAAAATCACTGACTAGTAAAACTTTATCTGCAGCCAGAACTAACTCAGATGTGAAATCACCAAACTCTTTAATAAAGTCTGTATGGTGTCCTGGTGGCCTGTATACAGATGTGGACCCCACCGTTACAGAGGATCGAGTATTAATTGACAATGCCTTAAAAGAAGCAACTTTACCCCACGATGAAGAAATTCAGCTACGCCACCTCTTGGAGTCCCATCGAACAGTGTGTACTCACTGACCTGGATGTACAACTGTTCTTCAGCACTGTCTGTATACTCGTCATCCCGTACCCATTAAACAATGACCATATCGGCTCACACCTGCAAAGCAAGCCATAGTAAAGGAACAGATTGAAAAAATGCTAAAAGCTGACATCATAGAACCCTTTTTTTCAGCATGGGCATCACCAGTTGTCTTAGTCCCCAAAAAAGATGGAAGTCTCAGGTTCTGTGTTGATTATAGAAAGGTCAATGCTCCCACCGAGAGTGATGTGTATCCAATTCCTAACATCACAGAGATCCTAGAGTCACTTTCTGGTGCAGCCATTTTTTCAACTTTAGACCTTAACTATGGTTATTGGAAGGTACCCATGGATCCTGAGAGCAAGTCGAAGACCACCTTCATCACCTCTGGGGGGTTGTACCATTTCAATGTTATGCCTTTTGGTCTGAAGAATGTCCCAGCCACCTTTCAAAGGCTGATGGAGATAGTCCTGAAAGAACTGCTTGGAAAAATATGTTTTGTCTATATTGACGACATCATTGTTTTTTCACCATCTATGACCCAGCATTTCCTGGACATCCAGAGCATCCTTCAACAGTTGCAAACAGCTGGGTTGACATTAAACCTAAATTGCAAGTTTGGTCTTCATGAGATCAACTTCCTTTGTCATTTAGTGAACGGACAGGGAATTACTGCTGATCCAAGTAAGGTGGGAGCAAGCCGTACTTATCCAGTGCCACATAACCTTAAAGAAGTCCAGCGCTTCCTAGGATTGGTGGGGTGGTACCACCGATTTGTGGCAGACTTCTCGAAGAACGTAGAGCCTCTCAACACCCTAAAAAAGAAAGGACACTCATTTCAGATCCATCTTGTCTTCTCTACTTTGCCAAATGTCACCCACATTTTCTCCAGCACTTTGATGTATGGGATACAACTAACTTTATGCCTTAACCAATCCTATTTATGTCCTGTGCGATCTTGACACCATCCGGTTAGCTAAAACCCCATTAACCTTGGCTCGACTCTCCCGCACTGGCACAACCTGTCAATTCAGGTGCGGCTATCTAACTGTTTTGGGGTAGATTAGACAGCATTTGGGATACTAACTTTACAATTAGCTGACACTGAACCCCACTCTGAGTTTAACAGCAGTGATATATCACCAGTGTGCCCTGGTGGTGCAGATATTCACTCTTGTCTAATCTATCTTTAATCAACAAATCAACACAACACAACAATTTTCACGCTTGTATCATAAACTGAACGATTCTGCCAAACATAAGAACTTAGCCCCTCCACTAATTATACCACCGAAAAGGAATTTCATGCTGAGGTGTGGGCTCTGGATAACCCCAACACCATAATCACTGACCATTCAAAGACAACTAGTCGACTCATCAGGTGGGCTCTACGACTACAAAGATTTGATTTTGTGATGTAGTACAGCAAAGGGGAAGTTGAATATAGCACCTGATGCTCTTTCACGTAGGTACTACCTACCTGGATGCAGTGTGTACACCAATCTGAAAGAGGAGGCTGAGTTTCCAATCACCCCTGAAAGCATCTGGGAAGAAAAACATCCTGATTATGAAATTATTTCAGGCATTAGCAATGGACGAACTCAATGTGAAGGAACAATATGCAGTATTGGAAGACAAATTGTATCGCACCACTCATCTTGCCAATGGTCGAGTCCATTACCGTCTTGTCATTCCCAGCAGGCTTGTACCCCAAATTCTCCAATATTACCATTCCAATCCCATGAGTGGACATCTTGGAATTTTCAAGATTTATAAAAGAGTACAAGAGGTTGCCTACTGGTCTGGCATGTGGGCGGATGTAAAAACACATGTTAAGAGGTGTGTAAAGTGTCAAACCCTTAAAGAGTGACAACAAAAAACCGGCAGGAAAACTGCAACCCATTACTACATCACGACCCAATGAAATGCTGGGAGTCACTGCCAAAAAGAACCAAACGACACGAGTACTTACTCGTCTTTGTTGAGTATTTTTCTCGATGGGTTGAGTTATTTCCCATGTGGCAAGCTACGGCTCATACTATTGCTGAAATCTGGCGGAGAGAAGTGCTGACTCATTGGGGTGTGCCTGATTACATTCTGTCTGACAGAGGAACCCAATTTGTCTCTGCGCTATTCACTGCATTGTGTGCAAAGTGGAATGTGACACACAAATTAACTACTGCATACCACCCGCAAACGAATATGATGGAAAGGGTCAACCGTACCCTGAAGTGTATGATGGCCTCCTTCGTAGAAGATAATCACAAAGGTTGCAACCTCTACCTTCCCGAGTTTCGTTTTCCACTCAATAACACTGTTCAGGAAACAATTGGAATGTCACCTTCTGAGCTCCATCTGGGCAGGAAACTTTAGAGTCCCTTGGACAAATTGTTGCATGGACAAAACCTCTCACCCTCGGGTCCTTCGTATGATGTTGTTCATCTGTAGTCTGTGCTACAGAAAAAGGCCAAGGAAAACTGCAAAAGAGCTCAAACAAGACAACTGAGAAGTTATAAAAAAAAACGAAGGGATGTCTCCTTCCAGGAGAAAGATCGCATATGGATTAGAAACTTCCCTCAGTCCAATTCAAAATGCAATTTTAGTGCTAAGCTGGCACCAAAATGGAAGGGACCATATCGCATTATTTAACAGTTGGGGCCTCTCAACTAAAAAGTTGCACTGGAAACCACAGGAGAAGACGTGCGCACTGTGCATTTATGCAATATGAAGCCTTGTTTTCCTACTGCGAGAGAAATAGAGGATCATACTCGAAAGAAACTCCAGGAAATTTTCCATGAGACCTCGGATGAGAAAGAAGATTTCTTTGGATTTTAGTTTTTTTTTCCTCTTAACAACTATGCGTTGTCTTCTCAAGGAGGGGTGAGTGTGGCAGAATGGAAAACTCTGTGGGCCACTTGTTTACTTTAACTTTAATTTAATTTAATTACTTTTAACAATCAATTAATGGGAGAAGTAAATATAGGGACGAGGCTCACACACTGATAGGAGGGATAAAAATACCTTCACCATTGAGCTTTATTCAGTCGTCCAAATAGGAAAGCTGGTCGTAAAAAGGATCATCGCTTGAATATTTGAATAATCTGAAATTGTTCTAATTTTCGATAATTATCTGTTTTTCTTTTGTTTTGGTTGTTGTTGTTTTTATTGTGGCTGTTTTTTTTATTAAATAAAACTAATAAAACTACTGGTGACTTTCTTTGGCAGTGTGTGGAGTAAATCTATTGTTGCTAATTACAAGTTATGATTGGGCAAAAAAGTAAAAAAAAGACAAAAGACTGAATAATTAGAGATTTGAGTTTATTGAATTTAACAGGTGGTTATTTTAAGCTATCCTGGGTGTTTTTTTTGGCACTCCTATACCTGTCTGGTGCCCGAACAAGTTGAATTAAATTATTTATCAAACTTAACTGCAAATTGTTCTCTGGGGCCCACCACCATTACAAGATCATTAACACTGTGTCTGCTACCACCAGCCAAACAGTAACAGATGAGTTCGTACAGAAACACGCAGAACTATTCGAAGGCATTGGCGTGCTGAAAGACTTTCAGGTAAAGCTTCACCTCAACACTGACATTCACCCAATCTGTCAGCCACATAGGCAAGTGCCCTTTCACATCCGACAGAAGGTCTAAAAAGAGCTCAAATGGCTTGAGGATGATGACGTCATCGAGACAATCAAAGGCCATACGCCATGGGTCTCCCCCATCGTGACGCCACCCAAGCCAAAGGATCTGGACAAGGTTAGAATCTGTGTCGACATGAGACAGGCCAACACTGCCATTCAACGTGAACGCCACATCACTCCCACCATGGATGATGTAATCCACGAGTTGAATGGAGCTACAGTCTTCTCCCAAATCGATTTGACTGCCGGTTACCATCAGATAGAACTCCACTCCGACAGCAGGTACATCTAGACTTTTACCACACACCTTGGTTTGAGATGCTATAAGTGCCTGAATTTTTGGATCTCTTCAGCGGCAGAGGTGTTCCAGAATGTGATCTGCCAGACGCTGCAAGGCATCGAAGGAGTCTGCTGGGCATGGCAAACTACAGTGCTCGTTTTATCAAAGATTTTGCTTCCATCTCTGCACCACTACGTGAGCTGACCAGAAAAGACACACCATGGCACTGGAGCCCTGAGCACCGCAGAGCACTACAGACTATCAAAGACAGCCTGACCAGTGACATGGTAATGTCATACTTTGATCCAGCAAAAGAAACAGAGCTTGTGGTAGATGCGAGTCCAGTCGGTCTAGGCGCCATTCTCTACCAAAAGGATGGAAAGGGAGAGAGACACACCATAGCATACACCAGCCGTGCTCTCAGTGACGTAGAAAGACATTACTCACAAACAGAAAAGGAAGCATTGTCCATTGTTTTGAGTTGTGAACACTTTCACCTGTACCTGTATGTTCAACCCTCGTTCAAAACATCCTGCAAGGATCGAGAGATGGGGAGTGAAACTACAGCCCTACAACCTCAGGGTTTAATACAGAAAAGGTGCAGACAACCCTGCCGATTACATCTCTCATCACCCCATCCCGATGCAGACGAGTGAAAGCACAAGAGCGATGAAAGTGGCAGAGGAGTATGTCAACTTTGTGGTTGAGCATGCCACACCAAAAGCTATGACTCTCCAGGAAATAAAAGACAAAACACTAAAAGGCCCAATCCTGCAAAAGTTAGGTACCCACATGAGAGACAACACATGACACAAAATCACAGGTGACACATAATATGCTGAAACACTGAAAAAGTACAGAGAGATTAGTGGGGAGCTCACTGTGTCCGACACCGATGACATTGTCCTGTGAGGTACAAGAATTGTCATCCCTGCATCCCTCAATCACAAAGTATTGCTGCTAGCCCATGAAAGACACCAGGGCATTGTAAAGACTAAGACATAGCTCAGGTCAAAGGTTTGGTTCCTTACATAGACCAGAAAGCAGAACTGACGGTCAAGAACTGTTTAGCATGTCAAGCCAACATACCTATGACACATCCCAGCTGCTGAGAATGTCTGAGTTGCCGGAAGCCCCCTGGCTTAACATCGGGGCAGATTTCTATGGCCCACTTACAACTGGAGAATATCTGCTAGTCGTCATAGATGAATACTCTCGCTACCCAGTTGGTGAAATTGTAAGACCTGTCTCAGCCAACACAGTCATTCTCGTGTTCAAAGTGGTCTCGATGTTTGGAATTCCCAGAGTTCTAAAAACGGACAATGGGCCCCCTTTTAACAGTGAACAGTTTTACAAGTTTGCAGGAGATCTAGGTTTTCACCATCGGAAAATAACACCTTTCTGGCCTCAAGCAAATACAACAACAGAACATTTAATGCGCATGCTTGGAAAAGCAATCTGCATGGCAGAGATGCAGAATGCCACATGGAAACAGAGACTCAACACGTTTCTCAGTGAGCATCACGCCACACCACAGAGGCGTCACCTGCTGAACTGTTTTTTCAGCGCAAAATCAAAACAAAGATCCCGGTAATCACTACAACCAGCAGAGGTAACACTGATCACATCATCAGAGAGCGGGACACAAATGCAAATGCAAAGATGAAATCCAACTCAGACGTGCGCCGTCGTGCTAAAGCCATTCACACTCACCCCTGGTGACAAGGTACTCTACCAACAACCCAAACACAACAAACTCACTACCCCATACAACATCAAGCCATACGCTGTGGCAAAGGTCAATGGCTCCATGGTCACAGCAACCAGAGATGGATATTCCATAACAAGGAATTCATCTTTCTTTAAAAAGATAATCTCCAAGACAAAAGAAGCTCCTACAGTTCTGGATGAGGAGGATGAGAAAATTGTTGTTAATGAGGACAGTGTTGCTGTGAAACCAAAATATCATTTTCGAGTTAACCTCTAGCGTCCATCATACCTCAATGACTATGAGCTTGTGTGAAGAATTTTTACACTGAATCCAACAATAGATTAGTCTAAACGTTTCTGAAGGACTGTTCTGTATAACAAACTAATGTAAAGGTTCCTGAATGACTGTTCTTCTTTTATTTATTTTTCAAAACTATTTGCACAATGCATAAAAATGTATTTCAGTGATTATGAAGTACTGTTGCACTTTGATAATGTTCATTCCAAGCACACTTGATAGGTTACCTGAATGCGTATGTTCTAGCACAGGTTTGTATTATATGTTTACACTTTGTACTGTTGAGCTATGTATGACAACAGAGACAATTTATAAGGGACATTCCACTTCCTCAGTCCTCCATACAACTATAAAAAGAAAACCCGTAACGGCAAAGATGGCGGATGTGTGCACGTCTCGCCCCTCGTGCTGGAAAGCCAATCATCTACTTTTAACAGTCAAGCAGGGAAACATTTAAGCCTATCGTATGGTTTAAATCGTACTTATATGACCGCCATCAGTTCGTAGCAGTGAATGAAGATGTATCATATCGATCACAAGTGCCGTGTAGAGTACCTCAAGGCTCAGTACTAGGGCCGCTACTCTTCACGCTTTATATGTTACCCTTGGGAGATATCATCAGGAAACATGGTGTTAGCTTTCACTGTTATGCTGATGATACGCAGCTCTATATTTCTTCACGGCCCGGTGAAACACACCATTTTGAAAAAAACGAATGGAATGCATAGTCGATATAAAAAACTGGATGACGAGTAATTTCTTACTGCTAAATTCTGAAAAAACAGAGGTGTTAATTATAGGACCTAAAAACTCAAAAATATATCTAAATTACAGCCTATGGAAGAACCAGGAAGTATGACCATATTAGCCCGGTCCTGTCAACACTACACTGATCAAACATCGTATAGATTTTAAAATATTGCTTATTACTTATAAAACCCTGAATGGTTTAGCAACTCAGTATTTGAATGAGCTCCTTTTACATTATAATTCTCTACGTCCGCTACGTTCTCAAAACTCAGGCAATTTGATAATACCTAGAATATCAAAATCAACTGCGGACGGCAGATCCTTTTCCTATTAGTTCCTAAACTCTGGAATAACCTACCTAACATTGTTCGGGAGGCAGACACACTCTTGCAGTTTAAATCCTGATTAAAGACCCATCTCTTTAACCTGGCATACACATAACATACTAATATGCTTTTAATATCCAAATCCGTTAAAGGATTTTTAGGCTGCATTAATTAGGTAAACCGGAACCGGGAACACTTCCCATAACACCCTATGTACTTGCTACATCATTAGAAGAATGGCATCTACGCTAATATTAGTGTGTTTCTCTCTTATTCCGAGGTCACCGTAGCCACCAGATCCAGTCTGTGTCCAGATCAGAGGGTCACTGCAGTCACCCGGATCCAGTACGTATCCAGACCAGATGGTGGATCGGCACCTAGAAAGGACCTTTACATCCCTGAAAGACAGCGGAGACCAGGACAACTAAAGCCCCAGATACAGATCCCCTGTAAAGACCTTGTCTCAGATGACCACCAGGACAAGACCACAGGAAACAGATGATTCTTCTGCACAATCTGACTTTGCTGCAGTCTGGAATTGAACTACTGGTTTCGTCTGGTCAGAGGAGAACTGACCCCCAACTGAGCCTGGTTTCTCCCAAGGTTTTGTTCTCCATTCTGTCACCGATGGAGTTTCGGTTCCTTGCCGCTGTCGCCTCTGGCTTGCTTAGTTGGGTCACTTCATCTACAGTGATATCATTGACTTGATTGCAAATAAATGCACAGACACTATTTAACTTAACAGAGATGACATCACTGAACTCAATGATGAACTGTGTATTTTGTTTAAAGCGCTATATAAATAAAGGTGACTTGACTTGACTTATGTGTTTTTTTTTTCTTTAATTGCTAATGCAAACTTTTCACACCACAGACTGAACAGAATTAAGCATTGCTTGGTAATTGTTCAACAAAGTATTGATAGTTGTGTAAATATTGCCATACTAACAGTTGTCTGAAGTTTTGGTTGAGTGTAAACCATTACTGCGGAGCCACGCACATTACATGCAAGAAAAAATAAATAAATTGTGCGCATGATTTAGTAAATTGTTTCCTCAATATACAAAAACGTGCGCACGATTACTATTGCATTCCCTCGATTTGCTAAATTGTGCGCATGATTTAGTAAATAGAAGGAACAAATTAGTAAATCGTGTGGATGTAAGAATGTAAGAAATAATAATGTAAGAAATGTTGAAGGTGTCTGAATACATTTTGGTTTTTACATTTACATAGCGTACGCATAAAAATATTCAGATTTATAAAACCATGCGTAGGCACACCTGCACGTAATTTTCACTTTATAAATCACAGCCTACCTGATAATTTGCGCACGCAATGGAGAGCAAGGGCAACAAGCGAAATTTCTCTGAGGCAGAAATAGAGGTTCTTGTGAGTGAGGTGGATGAAAGGAAGGCTTTTTTGTTTGGTGGCCACAGCAGTGGAATTACCAATAAAAAAAAATATTAAGAGTGGCAACACATCACTGCTGCGGTAAACGCAGTTGCTTCGGCAAACAGGACGTTTCCAGATGTAAAAAAGGAGTGGTCCGATCTTAATGTGGGAGCAAAGAAACGGCTTCCCTCTTACCGACAGAGTGTGTGTGCGACTGGTGGGGGCAAAGGCGCCCCCGATTTGTCCCCAATGGAGACCAGAATGGCCTTGATTCTCGGCCAAACCAGTGTGTGTGGCATTGTGTCTGAGAGGGAGGGAGACACAGATGTGCTGGATACAGGGGAACCAGGTAAATAACTTTATTGCTTGTGTGCCCAATGAAACAAAAATTAATTGGTTTAGTCCTTGTTCTTGCAGAGTCTGCGGGAGACCAGTGTGACGAAACTCCCAGCGCAAAGTCTGCAGGGGCTATGGAGTTTCCCGAGGTCCCCAGCACAAGTACGTCCCGACCTTATGGCACGGCGGGAAGTGGCCGGGTGCTGACTGAGGCTGTTTCTGCAGACACAGAGAGACACCATTGATGCAATTACTGTAATTGCAGATGAGCTTAAGCAAATAAGGGTTGTGCTGGGTGACATTGCATCTACATTAAAAGATCTTGTTAAAAAATGAACCTTTGCACTGTTGTTCTTCACAAATGGCGCATTACTTCCTGACGGAGCCTTGCTCCCTGATGATGTCCTTCTTGTTGGGGAGGGGGGTGTGGGTCAGGCTCTTCATGCTGGTGTTGTGGTAGGTCGGGAGGAACAGGGATACCATTCATCAGTGCAATGTTGTGTAAAATAGCGCAGACCATGATAATCTGGCATACTTTTTTTGGTTGATATAAAAGTCTACCACCCGAAGCATCAAGGCAACGGCATCTACACTTGAGGAGGCCAATGGCTCTCTCAACTACTGAGCGTGCACGAGTGTGGGTATCATTAAAGCGCACTTCTTCTGTGCTCTGAGGGTTTGAGAATGGGGTGAGTAGCCAGCACCTGAGCGGGTAACCGCTGTCACCTGTAAAGTATAACAGATTATTTGTACAATAGGCTTTAACTGTTATGTAAAAACATTTATATGCATTTACTTACCCAGAAGCCAGCCATCGCGAACGGCACCTGCCCTAAGTCGATTCCCTATACTGCTGTACGCTAGAATAAAAGAGTCATGTGTAGAACCATTCCTTAGAGTTGGCGTCACATATAATTTGCACATTTATTGAATGCACATTTTTGCGATTCACATAAATGAATTCATCTACATATGGAGCCCTTATAGCAATATGAGTGCAGTCGATTGCGCCGATTACATTTGGGAAACCGGACATTGCTGCAAATTGCCTTTTGATATTGGCCTGTTCTCCAACAGTGTAAGGAAACTTTATGTATCGATTGGTCATTTGAATAATCCCTTTCAAAACTGCAGGCATCAATGAGCTTAGGGATGGCTGTGAAATCCCAGACCTATGACAAATTAATAGGAATGTTAAAATCAATAAGGTTTTGCATTAAAAAAAAGTACACTTAGTTACCTGTCGCCTATTTCCCGCTGATATGTCCCGGTTGCCAAAAATCCTAAAACTGAAAGTACTTGGGTTGGGTACACGGGATGACGCGGTTCCGTGTTGTTGGTCTTTGTAATGCTGGGCCAAGTTCAGCACACAGATCCAAGAGCATGGCTTCAGGAAATCTAAAGCGGCTTATTAGCCACTCATCATCATGGGCTAGGAAATCCTCAAGGTCCCTGAATACTCTTTCCCTCCAAAGTCTGCCATTGGCATAGTCTTCCAGCAGTGCCAGCGCATCCATCATACAATATACACTTAAGTGTTGCTGCAGTAGGCTATTTATGTTTTCAGCTATCAGATTTAATCATTTACACCTTATCACATTAATCACATAATGAGTGATAGGCCTACATCCATTTAAGATATATACATATAGTTCCTTTTATGTCTTTTAACTAAACATGCATGTATGTATCTTTAGGACCCATAATGGTGATTTAATGTTATTTGTATTTTTTGTTGTAACCGGGACCTATGAGCAACTTGTAAATATTGTAAATATTGAAATATGTCAAAGTAAATTTTGCCATTTTGCAAAGGGTTAATTCCCTTTATCCGCAGTCAGTTCCTCAACTCACCATCAGTGTCGCCAAACTGCTTTGTCTTCAAAATGTGCGTACGCATGGGTCAGAGTTTGCGTGTAGGTGCGCATATTTTCACGTCAAGTTTTTCTTTATAAATCCCACCTTTTGCGCAGGAACTGGCGTACGCATGTTTTTAGCCCCGTTTTGTGCATACGCAAGCTTTATAAATGAGGCCCCAGGTCACAGTACTATAACTGCAGCCATGCTGGTCTCTAATGATATTATTAAATGTTTGGATAGTAAACAGCACTGTGCAACTTTATTTGTAGATCTCTCCAAAGCATTTGATTCTGTATCATAAACTACTGTTGCAGAGACTTAGTTGTGTGGGTTTTAGTGAAACAGCTCTAAATTGGTTTAATAATTACTTATTTGAAAGAACTCAAAGAATTAAAAAAGGTGTTCCACAGGGTTTTGTTTTAGCACCAATTTTCTTTTCTATTTATATAAATGACATAGGTTGTGGGATAACCCCAGCTAGAATTCATCTATATGCTGATGACACAATCATTTACACAGTAGCACATTCTTTGAACCAAGCCATGGAGTTTCTGCAAGATTCTTTTCGGTCTTTGCAACTGTCATTGTCAAATTTGAAACTAGTTTTAAACAAACACACACAAAAACAAATTATATGCTTTTCACCCGTGGTTCCATTAAAACAGATTGCCTGATTTTTACTTTAGAAGGGGACTGTATAGAAAGAGTAAATTGTTATAAATACTTAGGCATATGGCTAGATGAAAAATTAGGTTTTAATGTACATATTGAAAATCTCTTGAAAAAGCTGTGGTGTATTTTACCGGTTCTCCAAAGAATCGAACTCAGTCAGGGGTTTTTCTCTCAGAAGAAAAGACTTTATTTTAAGCAAAACAAAGCCGAGAGCTCGTTGCAAGGAGATCTCCCGAAATGCAATTTGGTTTCTCCTTATATACACTATATGGGGCGTTTCCAAAGAGTCAAACTTTTCCTTATGCTTGCAAGTTTGATCCCTCCCTAGGGAAGAGAGGCCCCTACTTGTTTTTGTATAACGAAAGGCCCTTTCTGGCCATATGTTTCTCCTCAGTTCTGAACATTCCAGCACGTAAGCAACTTTCTCTCCATTACCTATAGGATTATAATGGAAAAACAACTAGCAACAAAAATGGCTAGATTCACATTGATTATTCTTGATTGATTAAAATCTTACTAATAAAAATCTTACACATATTCTCCCCTTTGAGACTTAATAAGTCTCACATTTGATTATTCTTATCCAGAGTGCTACTCCATAATCCAGTCATATTAGTTACACTACCTAGTGACTAAATAAGTCACATTGTATTATCACCAGTGACTAGATTATGAAATTCCACTCTGAGGGATTACTGGACCAAACATCTCTCTCCTAATTTGACATGGAGTGAGTAAAAGATCCAGTCTCCCCTAACCCCTCTTTAATAGTAGACATTGTTAAAAGCATGAATGTGCAATTGGTTCAGCATTTGCCTGGTTATCACAGTTTTGTATAAAAGGCATAAAAATACATACACATACAAATACAAATCACATCACACATTGAATATCACAAGATTATAAGAGTTGATCTTCAGCTTAGATACCTTATGTATCAATTTCCCATTAGTTTGATATCTTTGAATTTAATTTGCTTAACTGTGGCTTTGACTAGTGACCTCAATATAGGAAGTATACAGTAAAATAGTAAATATCCTGTCTTTAATGCGATTCCTAAAAACTTTCCCTATTTAGTTTTAATCTATGCTCCCCATGCTCCTAACTGTAAATCAAACCAGTCTTACATTTTATTATCTTTTCCAACATTTTCTTTATCTACCATTCTTAGCCTTTTCAATTTGATCAGTTCTTCATTAAATGCTCCCTTCTATAAATACAGCTTTGTCCCCCAAACATAACACATACTTTTCCTTCTTCAATTCACAAATCTTGAGCTTTTCTATTTTGCTCCTTTCATTCTATTTGTTGCATCCAATTGCTCTATTTTCCCTTTAAATCTTCCTACATCCATATTTCCCTTCTCATAACCTTCCAATTCTTCATCTACCATTACTTAAGATTCTCTTTCCATTTTTTCTTTTCTATTTGTTGGCTCATATCTGCACCCAAGTATGTTGATCTCAGTAGCAGTCCCATCATTCTCTCGTTCCATCTTCACCAGGGAGACTCTTTGCGAGTCGTTGCAATGGTCTTTCCCTCGTTGGCAAGGGTGGGTCGTTACTAGCACGCCCTTCATCCCTCACTTCATGCTGTGTGGAGTTGTTGAACCTGGTTGGTGTATTTTAAGGTTAGAGATGTGAACTCAGGTGTCACTCTGTAACCGTTTTGCTGATTCATGCAAGGCTCTCTTGAGATCATTTCTGCACCCTCACTGGTTCTCTTTGATGGAGCAAAGCATTCCTTGGTCTTACTGGAACTGCTGTCACCTGTAAATGGAAAACTTCAGAGTTTTTTGTTAGTGTTATCAAGCATGCTAATTTGTTCATCTTGCCAGTCGTCCTTCTTGGTGTTGAGGGCTGGTTGAGGGCTGTCTTGGCCCCTTTTTGAGTTTTCACAATTCCAGTTACTATTGTTTTTTTTGTTTTTTAATTCCTTTAAATTTTATTCTCGACAATTTGCTTATTTAGTTATTTCTTTGTTTTGTAAACTGAGTTCCACTATATCACTGGATAATTTATCTAGGTCTATCTTGCTCGGTAGCATAGGCCTTTTGACCTGGAAAACACTCAACCCACTGTATTTATTTTAACAGTCAGAAAGATAATATTTCATCCTTTTGACACAATCAGCTCCATCATGATATTCTGAAAATAAAGTTAGATGTGGGTGGACAGAGCAAGCTTGCTCTGCTCTGCCTTCCCATGTTATACGCTGCGCATGTGTGGCACTGTTTTTATTTCTGCCACAACAAAGACCTAGGTACTGACCAGGAAACTTAACCAAATTCATCCATGGTCATTATTTTACTGGGCATAAGTTTGTCCTGTGGGCCCACATTCATATTTGTATACAGCTGTTTGGGCAAATTGATTGAATTGCCTCAGTGTCTCGTCAGACACTCTCTTTCATGCCATACAACACCATCATTCATACTTTTTCACACACTTTCACTCCCCCCCTTTTTTTTCTTTTTTTTTTGCCAAAAACTTTTCTTTTCTTTCTTTCCTTCCTTTTTTCAAAATCTCATAGATGAATTTGTTTAGAATATTAGGCCTAGGCATTGGGCATTTGAGAGAGCC
Organism: Carassius gibelio; assembly: GCF_023724105.1. Lineage (NCBI taxonomy): Eukaryota > Metazoa > Chordata > Actinopteri > Cypriniformes > Cyprinidae > Carassius > Carassius gibelio. The sequence goes on from NC_068389.1 coordinate 3,747,522, forward strand.
AATTATCATTTCTCAAATGTCATGTGTTTGTCTAATTTAAAGTTTAGTCAAATACTTTTTTGTTATTGCTCATGAGCGACTCTGAGAAGAGGATTGGAGATCTCTGTAAATCTAGGATCCATGACCATCTACATTTCCATCTGGTTATCCCCAGTGATGACAGTATATGTGATTACATGATTTTGGATCTCTGGAATAATTTTTTATTCAATATTATTTTATTCAGTTTTAACTTAGAAAATTACCTTAAAACAAAATGGAGTGACCAATATTTCTATTTTTTCAACCATATATATATTTCCTATTGTTCATCAGGATACCCTTTTTTATTTATTTATTTATTCTCTTCTTTCTCAAAGCGCTCAGCATTGTTGTCAAGTATTCAGTTATGCACTTTCCCCTAGTTGTTTAATGAAACTGTCTTACTATGCCAAATCCAGCTCCATGTTTATCTGATTGGTGAGTCAAGTACTCACTTCTGTCTGTCAAAATTATAATTTTTTCTTTAAGACATGAGGCTGGGCTGGTACCTATTGAAAAGCAGATTGAGAAAGTTAGTTAAAACACAGAATTTAAAGAAGTGCTGTGAGACCAGTGAATAATCAAGAGTAAAACATAGTAAATAAAATAATCAAATAAAATAATTAACATTTGAAGCAGTCTCTATGTGTTCATTGAATCTGCAGCACCTGTGCACTGAAGGGATGGAAGTCCTTCTGGTGACATCATCAGCCTGGGCTGTTGTACTGGGTCATCAGTCTGTGATGGCACTCAAAGACCTGATGTTGTGGCGTACGGTCTCCGTTGTTTCTCTGCTTCTTCTCAGTCTGGCTTCTGGTTGCTTTCTGCCAGAGTTTTGCATTTCATAATGTTCTTTTCACCCTCAGGAAAAGTCTCAAGTGAAAGATTCACCTTTTCCTGCTTTGATGCAGTCTTTCTCCTTGCTGAAGTGTGTTCTTCTCTTTCAGGAGGGTATAGCGTCCATTAGCCCCTCCCTCTTCTTCTCTCTGTAGCTGTGTTTGCTGCTTTGCCATTCCTCGACAGACTCCAGTTCATTGCTTTCCTTTGTCAAGGCACTGTTCCAGAAGTCATCTGAAAGTTTAACACTCAGAGACTGCATTAATCAAATGTACCTATGTAACTTCTGACCAAATTGTGTCTGAGCAGTCAGCTCTTTTTTTTAATTTTCACTTTTCAACCTCTTCTTTCAGTGGTCCCTTAATAAAAACTAAATCATCTGGTTGAAAACAGCAGTTCTCTTATTCTTTGTTAGTTAAGCAAGTTCTTCATTGCAGGAAAATAGCAAGCATTTTTTCTTCTTTGCAAAATGCAGAAATCAGCTACCTTTATTATCTAAATATACTGCAATAAAATAAAATACACCTTCCTTTTATAACAGTCAGACATGCATATGGTAAAATAAAGACTTCAATCATCATTTTTCTTCTATATTTGCATACATGATTCAGAATAATCTGGTATTTGTGAATTAATGTTTCTTAACCAACAGAAAATAATTCGTATTATTGTAAATAAAATAATTAAATTTAATTCTTTAAGCAACTAGTTCCCTTCCTATTGTAAAATGCCTATAGCTTTTGAATCCAAATGTCTATTAACTTGGTCACCCAATCTTGCTTTCATTCCACATTGCACAAGTTATTTCTTTTATTTTTTACATTTACACAAGCCCAATCTCTGAAACTCTGTAATGGATTAACTTTCATACTGTGTCCCAGGGATAACAAGATACAAATTTTAGATGTCTTCACATATTAGATTTAAAGTTTTAAGCACGTGCATCATTTAAATTAATCTATTCAGACAAGTTATTAAATAATAAATGCATATCTTATTTTAATTAATTTATTATTATATCTATATTCCACCATATCTGCCATCTCTATATTAGTCCATTTCTTGGAACATTTGTATTTATTTTTCTCTAAAACAACCTTCCTTCAGTTGACTTTATTGTTTTTAGGGCTCCTGCACTTATCCTTTCTCAACACCAGTCTCTGTAACCTGATCACTCCCAAGTGATGGTCCAGGAGGGGAGAGCACCTCTTGCTCCCCCCATGTAATACAACTTTAATGTGGAAACGTCCTCCTTTGTTCTCACTCCCACTACACTGGGCTCAGAAAATTTTCTCCCCTTTGCCACAGACATCCAAAATGCAAAAATCTATTATTACTTTATTGATACTATTTTCTAACCTCATTCACACTTTCTGCACTCTTTATTGAGCCAGAGTGCTTATTCTTGCATACTTTTCCCTTCATTTAAGGGATAATCGGTCATTAATTGTCCTTTTATTATCAAGGCTCATCATACATTCATCCCTCTCAAGTGGATACTAGTTGCGTCCAACTCCACCCAGCCACCCTGAAGTGACGGTCCAAGAATGGTGCACAACTTTTACCCACCCAACACAGAATTTATTTGTTCACACATTCATTTGTCCGGACACAAATACATCCACACAACAAAACACAGCTCACCTAGAGCTCCTTAAGGGCCCACCTATTTCTGTCCTTCGAGAATTTCACTTATACATTCTCAAAGCGGTATCCGTGGGACTTTTCCTCGCGATTCCTTAATCTGCTTATCCGTTTATCACTGTCCTACCTAGGCCCAGCTATCCGATAAACACAGACACACAGCATGCCATGTCTTTCTGCCTACACCATATTTGTCTTAAATCGAGGTTGCCTTCCAAGGCCTTCCCATTAATAACCCAAATATGTGCATGCAGTTATTTCTTCTGGAGTAAAACCCCTTTTTCAATTTAGATATCATATTATTTTTCTAAATTTGGAGGAGCAGATTTTAAGTGTCCTTACCACTCAGAACTGACCAGTCAACAACACACACTAATTATATAAGCAAAAAATGCTTACCTTATTCTATGGTGGCCACCACTGTGTGTGTGTTGCTCATCAGCTCAAAAGCAGTCGTCCACTCTGCTCCTTTCCAGTCCCATCTGGGGTGCCAAATCTGTGGGGTATTTTGCCGGTTCTCCAAAGAATCGAACTCAGTCAGGGATTTTTCTCTCAGAAGAAAAGACTTTATTTCAAGCAAAACAAAGCCGAGAGCTTGTTGCAAGGAGATCTCTCGAAATGCTAGGTTGCATCTCATTATATACCCTATACAGGGCGTTTCCAAATAGTCAAACTTTTCCTTATGCTTGCAATTTTAATCCCTCCCTAGGGAGGAGGGCCCCTACTTGTTTTTGTATAACGAAAGGCCGTTTCTGGCCATATGTTTTTCCTCAGTTTTGTACATTCCAGGGTGTAGGCAACTTTCTCTCCATTACCTATAGGATTATAATGGAAAAACAACTAGCAACAAAAATGGCTAGATTCACATTGATTATTCTTGATTGATTAAAATCTTACTAATAAAAATCTTCCACAAAGCTTAGACCAAAACTGGGTTTCCTCTTTCGTTTAAAGGAATGTTTTGGCCTAATGGTTAGAGGGTTGGACTCCCAATCGAAGGGTTGTGAGTTCGAGTCTCGGGCCGGACGGAATTGTGGGTGGGGTTAGTGCATGAACAGCTCTCTCTCCACCTTCAATACCACGACTTAGGTGTCCTTGAGCAAGGCATCGAACCCCCAACTGCTCCCCGGGTGCTGCAGCATAAATGATGAACACTGCTCCGGGTGTGTGCTCACAGTGTGTGTGTGTGTGTTCACTACTCTGTGTGTGTGCATTTCGAAAGGGTTAAATGCAGAGCACAAATTCTGAGTATGGGTCACCATACTTGGCTGAATGTCACGTCACTTTCACTTTTAAAGAGAATTATTCAAAGTTGTTTCCTCTCTGTATTAGATCACGGTGATGTGATTTATATGCATGCAAGTTCATCTTCTCTAAAAAAGTTAGACTGTGTATACCATGCTGCCTTGCGCTTTGTGACGAGTGCCTCTTCACGCACTCATCATTGTACCTTGTACGAATTGGTGGGTTGGACTTATTTGTTTCAAAGGAGAAAAATACACATGCTGATGTTTATTGCTAAGGCATTGTTAGGAAAACTACCAATTTATATTTGTCGTCTTTTATCGTATTACACCTGCACTTATAGCACTAGATCTAGAGTTAAATTGCTTTTAAAGGTTCCTAGAGTACGTTCAGAGCTTGGTAAAACTGCCTTCTCTTCCTATGCTCACTAGTTATGGAATGAGCTGCAAAGTATAATAATGATGGAAGCACTCTCCTCTTTAAAAGTTTTTAAAAATCCCTTATTGACCAATTTAAGGGAAACGTGTGTTGGTTGGGTTAAGTAGTTTTTGTTGTTATTTTGACTGCTTGACAGAATTATATGAAAGATTCTGAGTTTTATGTTTGTATGTTGTTTATGTGAAACTTTCTGTGCTGCCATCTTGGCCAGGACTCCCTGGAAGAAGAGATTTAATATCTCAATGGGACTATCCTGTTAAAATAAAGGATAAATAAAAAATAAAATTAAGCCACATGAGATTGTGAGGTCATTCCATCAGCTGGGCACAGTCCAGGAAAAAGGTCCATGAGAGTGATTTTGAACTTCTTTGGGATGACACCACAAGGCGTTGTTCACTTGCAGAGCGCAAACTTCTGGAGGGCACATAAGATTTAACCAGTGAGTTTAGGTATGTTGGTGCCGTGCCAGTGGTCGTCTTGTAGGCAAGCATCAGTACCTTGAATTTAATGCGAGCGGCTACTGGTTGCCAGTGTAAACTGACGTGGAGAGGAGTAACGTGAGCTTTTTTTGGCTCATTGAAGACAACCCTCGCTGCTGCATTCTGGATCAGTTGCAGAGGCTTGACAGTACATGCAGGAAGAGCCAGGAGAGCATTACAATAGTCCAGTCTGGAGAGAACAAGAGCTTGGACAAGAAGTTGGGTGGCTTGCTCTGACAGGAAGGGTCTAATCTTCCTAATGTTGTATAAGGCAAACCTGCAGGACCGGGTCGTTGTAGCAATGTGGTCTGTGAAGCTTAACTGATGATCCAACTCCTAGGTTTCTGGCTGTCCTTGAAGGAGTTATGGTTGACGAACCCAGCTGTATAGAGAAGTTGTGATGAAACAATGGGTTAGCTGGAGTCACCAGGAGTTCTGTTTTCGTAAGGTTAAGCTGAAAGTGATGGTCACTCATCCAGCTAGAAATGTCACTCAGACAGGCTGAAATGCGAGCAGCTACCGTCGGGTCATCTGGTTGGAATGAGAAGTAGAGTTGGGTGTCATCAGCGTAGCAGTGATAAGAAAAGCCATGTTTCTGAATGACAGATCCTAAAGATGTCATGTAGATGGAGAAGAGAACTGGTCCAAGTACTGATCCCTGAGGAACCCCAGTAGCAAGGTGTTGTGACTTCGAATCATCACCCCTCCAAGACACACTGAAGTGAAGAAGTGAGACTGCTCTCCTTAGAGTTACAAATGATCTGCTCTTATCATCTGATCGTGTTTGTATCTCTCTATTAGTGCTATTGGATCTTAGTCCTGCGATCGACATTATCCAGTCAAGACTGCAAAGCCCTGCAGAGAGTTGTGCGCTTAGCTGAGCGCATTTCAGGGTCTGCTCTCCCCTCTCTGCAGGACATCTACCTCAAAACGCTGCAGAAGTAGAGCTGCAAAAATCATCAAAGACTCCACCCACCCCAGTAATCATATTTTCACTTTGCTGCCATCTGGTAAGCGCTTCCGTAGCCTGATGGCAAAAACTGAGAGACTCAGGAGGAGTTTCTTCCCCCAGGCCATCAGGCTCTTAAACTCTAAACCTGCTTATTAACATCCTCATGTCTCCACTTAATGTTCACTTTATCTTTTTACTATATTCACTACCTCACATAGACACACTGACAGTGTCGCCCTGTTTTGCACATTTGCTTCTTGTACATTCCTGGGTATCTTAATATTTAAGACTACAGTAAAATGCATATATGCACATTGTACATCCCTGTACATCTTAATATTTAAGACTACAGTTTACACTCATGCACATTATTTTGTGTTCTATATTTAATTCTACAATATAATTTTTTTATATTTTATTCTTATATTTTTATTGTTTACTTTTATTTCATTCTTACATAGCTTTATTTACGTATATTTTCATCTGTGTTGTTTTCTTTAATAATTGCACTGTCCATGGAGCGGACCTGACTCACATTTCACTGCTGGTTATATATGCTATATATAATTTTGTATGTGACGAATAAAAATCTTGAATCTTGAATCTTGAATCTATTGACAACAACATTCTTTGCATAGACTAGAACATTTTGTTAGCATTAATGGAAGTGCATTAGCATGGTTTAAAATCATATTTATATGGCCGCTATCATTTCGTAGCAGTGAATGAAGATGTATCATATCGATTACAAGTGTAGTATGGAGTACCTCAAGGCTCAGTACTAGGGCCATTACTCTTCATGCTTTAAATGTCACCATTGGGAGATATCATCAGGAAACACGGTTTTAGCTTACACTGTTATACTGATGATACTCAGCTCTATATTTCTTTATGGCCCGGCGAAACATACCAGTTTGAAAAATTAATGGAATGCATAGTCGATATAAAAACTGGATGACGAGTAATTTCTTACTGCTAAATTCTGAAAGAACAGAGTTGTTAATTTTAGGACCTAAAAACTCTTCATGTAATAATCTAGAACACTGTCTAAGACTTGATGGCTGTTCTTTCAATTCTTTGTCATCAGTTAGGAACCTAGGTTCGCTATTTGATAGCAATCTTTCCTTAGAAAGCAACATTTCTAGCTTTTGTAAAACTGCATTTTTCCATCTCAAAATATTTCTAAGTTACGGCCTATGCTCTCAAGGTCAGATGCAGAAATGTTAATCCATGCATTTATGACCTCAATGTTAGATTATTGTAATACTTTATTGGGTGGTTGTTCTGCATGCTTAGTAAACAAACTACAGCTAGTCCAAAATGCAGCAGCAAGAGTTCTTACTAGAACCAGGAAGTATGACCATATTAGCCCGGTCCTGTCATCGCTGCACTGGCTCCCTATCAAACATCATATAGATTTCAAAATCTTACATATTACTTATAAAGCCCTGAATGGTTTAGGACCTCAGTATTTGAATGAGCTCTTATTACATTATAATCTTTCACTTCTGCAGCGTTCTCAAAACTCTACAAATAATATCAAAATAAACTGCGGGTGGCAGATCATTTTCCTATTTGGCACCTAAACTCTGGAATAACCTACCTAACATTGTTCGGGAGGCAGACACACTCTTGCAGTTTAAATCTAGATTAAAGACTCATCTCTTTAACCTGGCTTACACATAACATACTAATATGCTTTTAATATCCAAATCTGTTAAAGGATTTTTAGGCTGCATTAATTAGGTAAACCGGAACCGGAAACACTTCACATAACACCCTATGTACCTTCTACATCATTAGAAGAATGGCATCTACGCTAATATTAGTCTGTTTCTCTCTTATTCCGAGGTCACCGTAGCCACCAGATCCAGTCTGTGTCCAGATCAGAGGGTCACTGCAGTCACCCGGATCCAGTACGTATCCAGACCAGATGGTGGATCGGCACCTAGAAAGGACCTCTACTGCCCTGAAAGACAGCGGAGACCAGGACAACTAGAGCCCAGATACAGATCCCCTGTAAAGACCTTGTCTCAGAGGAGCACCAGGACAAGACCACAGGAAACAGATGATTCTTCTGCACAATCTGACTTTGCTGCAGCCTGGAATTGAACTACTGGTTTCGTCTGGTCAGAGGAGAACTGACCCCAACTGAGCCTGGTTTCTCCCAAGGTTTTTTTCTCCATTCTGTCACCGATGGAGTTTCGGTTCCTTGCCGCTGTCGCCTCTGGCTTGCTTAGTTGGGGTCACTTCATCTACAGCGATATCATTGACTTGATTGCAAATAAATGCACAGACACTATTTAAACTGAACAGAGATGACATCACTGAATTCAATGATGAACTGCCTTTAACTATCATTCTGCATTATTGAGACACTGTTTTCCAAATGTATGTTGTTCAGTTGCTTTGACGCAATCTTTTTTGTTTAAAGCGCTATATAAATAATGGTGACTTGACTTCAAACCACTTCTTTATCACCCTTGCTTTGTGACATGGTGCTGCATCATGCTGAAAAATGCATGGATAATCACCAAATTTTGATACCATTCTTTATTCATGGCAGTGTTTTTGGTCTCAGGATGTTTCACTGTTGGCACATCACAGGACTTAAGGTAGTGTTCACCTTTTCTTATCTGAACAATCTATTTTCTAGATGTCCCAAACAGTTGGAAGGGAGTTTCATCAAAAAAAAAAACTTAACAGCAGTCTTCTGCTGTCCAATCCTTTTAGTTCCTGCAGAATTTCACGATCCTGTTCCATAGCTGACTCCTCAGGAGGAGACGGTCCTGAAAACTTCTTCACTGTTCTTGATGATCCGGTATATGGTTCTTTCAGGTGCAATATTCTCTGTAGCATTTTTAATTGCATGTGAGATATTTTTGATGCAAAGCGATGATGGCTGCCCTTGTTTCTTGGAGGTAACCATTGCTAACAAGAACACAATGATTGGAAGCTCTTCTTCCCTCCTTTATAGCAGTCAGTAGTAGCTGCTGATATGATTAGTCAATTAATGTCAGATATAAATAAATGACTTTTTTTGGTCAGGATCAAAAAACTATGAAATGTTTTTGTTTTTTGGTGATAAGTAAATTTTTTGGCCAATGAAGCTTTTATCAATTATTTAAATTGCATCTGATCACTCTACACAATAATCTATAAACAATGTAAATGAACCACTAAGTAAAATATTAAATAAACATTAAATAAATTTACATTTGTCACTGCCATGACTGTGTGTGTGTGTGTGTGTGTGTGAGCGTCAATAAAAAATATAAAAATAAACTTAGTGCTAAACATTTTTTTTTCATAAAATGGTAAAACATTGTTAATCAATGATAAGTTATGTTTAATTGATATCTACACAGTACCCACAGGGTACAATGTCTGTCAATATAACAGAAATAATACTAACAATAATAAATATTAAAAGTTATATATTAAATAAATATTAAATACATTAAATGTTACATTTAAAACATCTGTTTAAATCAACAAAGTTATTCTAAAGTTAATCTTAAACTTAGCTAGGATAACCCATTCAAACTTTTACACAAACAGTGAGCATTACAAAAATAAATTTCTACACAAAAAATACAAAATACAGCTGGGACTGGTTGGTTGGGTTAGTACTGGTGAACTAATTTGATACAGCAATGTGGCGTAGACTGCGGAAGACATCCTGAGTAAAGCTGCGCAGCTGCTGAAGACAAAGGTGGATGGCCATTTGGACACGATAGTCACTGTTGAGCTGTGGAGAGAGCGCTGGGAACGTGGTTTTCTGTGATTCTGTAGGAATCTGGGCCAGCTGCTGCATCTGAACAAGCACAGAAAACAGCATTAGGGCTACTAGCAGATGAGCTGGGATGAGTTATTATTTATAGCCATGAGATTATTCTGTTGTAAGCAATGTTACAGAACCTAAAAAACAATACCTTATGGACCTGAGCTGACAGGTCTGTAATATCTGCCAACAGGAGGTTCAGTTCCTCTGTGGAGGTCAAGAGCTCTTTGATTTCCTGCAGAAGTTTGTGGTGTAGCTCCAAACCATCTACAATACGGCTTAAACTCACATCCTGGTCAAAACAGAAATGGTCAAAAATAATTAAATGTTTATTTATTTATTTAGCCAAAATGTCAAATGTAGGGGTGATGCCAGTGGCCAAAATTTGACTTTAACACAGAGTTTGCTGGTTTGATTCTGGAGAAGCATAAACTAGACAGCTTTAGTTGTTCTAAACACATAAGCTCAGTATCCCAGTGTGCTATATATCTCATCCGGTTCACATTTGTTTTTAATGGCTTCATCTACATCTCTATTTTTCAGTGCTATATTTAATATGTATTTACCAGGCTGAGGTGCTCTGACTTGAGCAGCGGCGGTGCAGGGATGCCAATCTCACTTAGTAAATACTCCAAGTGTCCTGCTTCACTGGAAAGGGTCAAACCCTGCAAACAGCACGGGAAATACAACACCATCAATTGACTGTGACATGCAAACTAAACTAAATCCTATTGAAGATCAATTTGACCAGAATACATTAGCCTTAAAACGTTTGCCATTAGTAGCCAGGACCTGATCTGTTTTGATAAAGCAGCACGCATGCTCACCGGGGCTTTGACGCACGCCTCGTGCGCTGCGGGAAGGTCGCTCAGGATCTTCCTGGCTAAACTCATGGCGCTGTCCACGGCGCGCGTCAGCTCGTGCGTCCGGAGCGGCGCGGAGTCCACCAGCGCCAGACAGCAGAGCACTGCGAGAACTGACAGACACAACACAATTTATATGATAACGAACATTGCAAGTACACAAGCCTCATGTATTTTTATTTTTTATCTTAGTTAGCTTTTTTATCGCTATTCATCAAGTTGTAAAGTATATTTCCTAAAGGGATCGAGTCTATACTTACTGAGGTAAAACTTCATTGTGCTTCAAAGAGTGTGGAATGTTTGACTGCATTGATCAAGGGATTTCTAGCACGCTATTTAAACCCGTTCAGATTGTTCAACTGTGGAAACTTCCATGAGTTTTCTGCATTGCGAAAAACCAATAGAGTGGGAAAAATATATCTGACACACTCTCACGGATTTGAAGACGAGCACCTCCGTCCCGGGAAATTTTCAGTTTCATCACTGCAGGAAGAACGACAGAACGCAGCGCTCCTCTGCGCGCGTCACGCGTTTCCTCGAGAAACAGTTCCCTTTCTGCGATTGCCTCGCCTTTACACACACACACACACACACACACACACACAGAGAGAGAGAGAGAGACAGACACAGAGTCTGTATCCGAGTAAATATGAACCATATCTTAACTCAGCCATGGGTGAAAAGACCCGTTCCTTCATAAATCCTCCGATTTTATTTCATTGGTGTGTTTTCCAGATGATTGAGCTCTAATCCCTGCCTGCAGGGCCAGCTCAACAGGAAGTGATGATCACATTAACTCGGAATAAGAATGAATGAATACAAAGAAATTCAGCAGTTACACAACAGAGGGATTATATTAGCACACATCTAATGCCATGAATAATTCAATTATTAGTTAGGATTAGGCTAATTGTGCCAATTTATTTTCATATTTGTAGAATATATTTTTCTTCAAACATGGTTCTCATAAAAAAGTTCAAACAATATTGTCAAAACAATCAACAAACTGATATTTTGCCACAGAAAGTTATAAAAAAATATAAATAATATAAATTTTTTCGTAGAACGTTATCTCTGAATTACAGCTCCTATCTTTGTTGTCCTTAAAAGGCAATTCTTTATGTAAGACAGCAGTATACATGCACTTACAGCAGCAACACTACACACATAAAACACAACACACGTATAATAAATCATTTAAAAACAGAATTCCAGCAGGTCATTACACAATGGATGGGTGACATCAGACAGGACAAACTGGCTCTTCTTAATCACCTTATATTCATATATTTGTGTGATTATCCTTAAAAAAAAACAAAAAAACTTTACATTCAGATTGCCATATCAACAAATAATAGAAAATCTTAAAATAGATTCAATAAAACAACTTCATGAAAGAAACATCCACATGAAAAGTTCATAGTTTCCTCAGAAAATACATGCGTTGAAGAGCTTTTTCCTTCATCAAATACAGTTCTTCCTGTCTCTGTGTTCCATGGATTACCTGTTAGAACGATATTACAACCACTAGTCATTGTTCTTTTCTTTTATATTCAATACTTATTGTTATTTATTCATCTCAGTGACTGAATCCTTGTATATTCTATATTGTATTGTATATTGTATATCCTTCTCGTGTTTATGGCCATCTTACGATGAATCGCTTGCTGTTTTCCTAAACTGCAGGTCACTTTAGATCAAAGCATCTGCCAAATTAATAAATGTCTGTTCATCACAGTAGTTTTTAAGTTTGTAAAAAACAATCTGAATATGCTGGACCAATGGAAAAAAGAGAATTTAAAGCAAAACGTTTGTTCATAGCTATATGGTCAAATATATTTTGGTCAACAAGACTATATATCTGAAAAAACCTGAATTTCGAAGAGTTGTAATGAAATGATTGAACTGAATCTAATGAAATGGTTTAGTCATTTGAAGGTTAATGGCTATGGATGAGGTCTACTGTAACTGATAACATCTCTGCTGCAATACAGAGCTCTATGAAGAAAATACTGCATTTTCCTTGATAATGACCATAATCAAAAGTTTTCAGTTATTAGTTGTGGCTGATATTTATTATGAACGTAAACATAATGAAATCTTTATTAATGGAAGAGAGAGGTCCCATTTATTTTAAAAAGGCAATTAAGTTAATCACAAAACAGTTAGTCCAATTAGTCCAATATTTCATCTTAATAATCATGCCTTTTCATTTCATGTTATATCCCTAAATTAAGCTACAATAAAACACCTCGCCTCATACATACAGACGGATTTACATTAATTCAGAGAATAATGAATAAAGCTGAGAGGAAACAAGAGTTGTTTTAGCACTGAATCCAGTCAGAACCCACTGTTTCAAGCAGATCAATCCAGTTTGGTGAAGTAGTTCAACAAGAACCGGTTCAAAAGAGTGATTCGTACACGGACTGCACATCACTGCAATTCATTGTGTATAACGTGCATTCTTAGCCTGTTGTAGAAAACCACATGATGATGAAGACAGTGTTCAGTATTCATGCAGGCATTGGTGGGAAATACTCATTTAGACCTTCAGGGTTTCCTCCTCCAAGTGTGATGGTTTTACACATCCAGCAGCAGGTGACGTGGAGACACTGAAGGTGTGTGAGTCATCTGACTGAATCCAGCAGAGCAGTTTGGAGGACGGATGGACGATCAGGATGTCGAATCAATCCTAGAATCTTGTTCTTGTTGCACTCACTGTGAAGTAGAGTGTGGCAGTTCTAGACTGAGGGAAATCTTCATCTTATAGAGATCACAAACATATTCTGTTGAGGTAGACTCTGAATCTTCATCAGCGTATCAGAAAGGTGGATGAACAAATCCAAAACACTGAAAAAAAAAAAATAAAACTAAATCTTGAAATCTTTACAATAAGGCTGTTTTTGTTAGCATTATATTTAACACAATAATTATCATGAACTCACAATTAACAGCTTAAATTACTAGTTTACAATTTAAGTCTAATTAAAAAAAGTCATTTAAAAAAGACTAGTTTATGCAATATGAAAAATGTAAGAATTTTTTGAAAAATCATTATTGTTCATTCATGATGCATGTTAATGAACACTACCTTGTTTTAAAATGCTGCTTAACTATATCACATAGACGTCAATCAACATCTCAGCTCTCAGCTGTTTGAATGAAGAGCACACAGTGATGTCCTGAAGTTCAGTCACACTACCGGCCCAACGTCTGAGTTTTCTCATTGAATATTTTTATTATAAGGATCGCACTAATCAGATACATTATTATTAGTTATTTAATAACAACCCAACAAGCAATCTATCCCCTGATCCGCAGATGACCCCAGAGAGAGAACCGACCGCTGAGAGCCACAAGAATGTGGCATCTACGCTAATATTAGTCTGTTTCTCTCTTGTTCCGAGGTCACCGTGGCCACCAGATCCAGTCTGTGTCCAGATCAGAGGGTCACTGCAGTCACCCGGATCCAGTACGTATCCAGACCAGATGGTGGATCAGCACCTAGAAAGGACCTCTACTGCCCTGAAAGACAGCGGAGACCAGGACAACTAGAGCCCCAGATTAGTCCAAGAGCCCTCAGGTCTTCACAGGGCACCCGAGACCCATCGACCGTACGGGTTTGGGGCTTTATTTTAAATGATCAGCCGGGTCGGGTCCGAATCTATTACCTCGGGTCCCGGGTCTGTTTAACATTGTGTGTAATACCCGTGCGATCGGAGTCATCGGACTCGGAAAACACCCGGCCGTGATCAGACACTGCTTGTGTTTTTTGTAACTTGCAACTTGTAAAATTAAGAAAAGAAAAGAGTGAGCCAAAAAAAAGCGATCTCTCTATCTCTGCCTTTAGAAGCACAGTGCGCAGACTCAGAGTTAATGCAAGTGCACACATGGTGATAATGCTTGTAGACTTGACACACTAATATTTATTATATTTCAAATCAGCAACACAATCTAAGGTGAACTGTCACATTAATGTTTTCTATAATGCTCAAATTGCATTAAAGCATTTTTAGGTTGATACAGCTAACACGCATGTGCAGTCTTGAGCGCGTTTCATGTTTCAACCAGAAAAGACAACCAGAGGGACACTTCGACCAACAAACCACGCTTTACATTTTCTCCCAATTTTATAATGATATAAATGAACCGTTTAATGTTAAAGTTTTATTGGTAGGATTCAGACTCAACACAGAGCAGAGAGCACAGAGATATTAGCAAATAATTAACGTCAGCAGCCACTGCACGACGATCGTTATTACAGTTCAAATGGGCAAACAGTCTAAGTTATTACATGAGTTAACTCGAGTCAAAATGTACATGTGCACAGCTGCATTTGTCATCCGTCACCGTGGAATCAAGTGGACTTTTGAAGCTGAAATAATGAGTGGATTAAGCTTGGACTTGGAATAACGAGAGGAATAACATGGATAACTTTCTGGTCGGAGGATTGTAATGCATCACAGGCAAACAGGTACATGGAAGAGAGACTACAGCTTCTTAAATTAGGTAAGACAAAAAAAGCTGTATTTTCACAACAGATTTATTCAATCAATCAATCAATCAATCACCTTTATTTACATAGTGCTTTAAACAAAATACATTGCGTCAAAGCACTTAACAACATTCATTTGGAAAACAGTGTGTCAATAATGCAAAATGATAGTTAAAGGCAGTTCATCATTGAATTCAGTGATGTCATCTCTGTTCAGTTTAAATAGTGTCTGTGCATTTATTTGCAATCAAGTCAATGATATCGCTGTAGATAAAGTGACCCCAACTAAGCAAGCCAGAGGCGACAGCGGCAAGGAACTGAAACTCCATCGGTGACAGAATGGAGAAAAAAACCTTGGGAGAAACCAGGCTCAGTTGGGGGTCAGTTCTCCTCTGACCAGACGAAACCAGTAGTTCAATTCCAGACTGCAGCAAAGTCAGATTGTGCAGAAGAATCATCTGTTTCCTGTGGTCTTGTCCTGGTGCTCCTCTGAGACAAGGTCTTTACAGGGGATCTGTATCTGGTGCTCTAGTTGTCCTGGTCCCCGCTGTCTTTCAGGGCAGTAGAGGTCCTTTCTAGGTGCTGATCCACCATCTGGTCTGGATACGTACTGGATCCGGGTGACTGCAGTGACCCTCTGATCTGGATACAGACTGGATCTGGTGGCTAGGGTGACCTCGGAATAAGAGAGAAACAGACTAATATTAGTGTAGATGCCATTCTTCTAATGATGTAGCAAGTACATCGGGTGTTATGGGAAGTGTTTCCGGTTCCAGTTTACCTAATTAATGCAGCCTAAAATCCTTTAACGGATTTGGATATTAAAAGTATATTAGTATGTTATGTGTATGCCAGGTTAAAGAGATGGGTCTTTAATCAGGATTTAAACTGCAAGAGTGTGTCTGCCTCCCGAACAATGTTAGGTAGGTTATTCCAGAGTTTAGGCGCCAAATAGGAAAATGATCTGCCGCCCGCAGTTGATTTTGATATTCTAGGTATTATCAAATTGCTTGAGTTTTGTGAACGTAGCGGACGTAGAGGAGTATAATGTAAAAGGAGCTCATTCAAATACTGAGGTGCTAAACCATTCAGGGCTTTATAAGTAATAAGCAATATTTGAAAATCTATACGATGTTTGATAGGGAGCCAGTGCAGTGTTGACCGGACCGGGCTAATATGGTCATACTTCCTGGTTCTAGTAAGAACTCTTGCTGCTGCATTTTGGACTAGCTGTAGTTTGTTTACAAAGCATGCAGAACAGCCCCCCAATAAAGCATTACAATAGTCTAACCTTGAAGTCATAAATGCATGGATTAACATTTCTGCATTTGACATTGAGAGCATAGGCCGTAATTTAGATATATTTTTGAGATGGAAAAATGCAGTTTTACAAATGCTAGAAACGTGGCTCTCTAAGGAAAGATTGCGATCAAGTAGCACACCTAGGTTTCAAACTGATGACGAAGAATTGACAGAGCAACTATCAAGTCTTAGACAGTGTTCTAGGTTATTACAAGCAGAGTTTTTAGGCCCTATAATTAACACCTCTGTTTTTCTGAATTTAGCAGTAAGAAATTACTCGTCATCCAATTTTTTATATCGACTATGCATTCCATTAGTTTTTCAAATTGGTGTGTTTCACCGGCTGCGAGGAAATATAGAGCTGAGTATCATCAGCATAACAGTGAAAGCTAACACCATGTTTCCTGATGATATCTCCCAAGGGTAACATATAAAGCGTGAAGAGTAGCGGCCCTAGTACTGAGCCTTGAGGTACTCCATACTGCACTTGTGATCGATATGATACATCTTCATTCACTGCTACGAACTGATGGCGGTCATATAAGTACAATTTAAACCATGCTAATGCACTTCCACTGATGCCAACAAAGTGTTCAAGTCTATGCAAAAGAATGCTGTGGTCAATTGTGTCAAACGCAGCACTAAGATCCAATAAAACTAATAGAGAGATACACCCACGATCAGATGATAAGAGCAGATCATTTGTAACTCTAAGGAGAGCAGTCTCAGTACTATGATATGGTCTAAATCCTGACTGGAAATCCTCACATATACCATTTTTCTCTAAGAAGGAATATAATTGTGAGGATACCACCTTTTCTAGTATCTTGGACAGAAAAGGGAGATTCGAGATTGGTCTATAATTAACTAGTTCTTTGGGGTCAAGTTGTGTTTTTTTTATGAGAGGCTTAATAACAGCCAGTTTGAAGGTTTTTGGGACATATCCTAATGACAATGAGGAATTAATAATAGTCAGAAGAGGACCTATGACTTCTGGAAGCACCTCTTTTAGGAGCTTAGATGGTATAGGGTCTAACATACATGTTGTTGGTTTAGATGATTTAACAAGTTTATACAATTCTTCCTCTCCTATAGTAGAGAATGAGTGGAACTGTTCCTCAGGGGGTCTATAGTGCACTGTCTGATGTGATACTGTAGCTGACGGCTGAATGGTTGCAATTTTATCTTTAATAGTATTGATTTTAGAAGTAAAGTAGTTCATAAAGTCATTACTGTCGTGGTGTTGGGAAATGTCAACACTTGTTGAGGCTTTATTTTTCACTAATTTAGCCACTGTATTGAATAAATACCTGGGGTTATGTTTGTTTTCTTCAAAAAGAGAAGAAAAGTAATCAGATCTAGCAGTTTTTAATGCTTTTCTGTAGGATAGGTTACTTTCCCACCAAGCAATACGAAATACCTCTAGTTTTGTTTTCCTCCAGCTGCGGCTGCTCTCTTTAGGGTGCGAGTACAAGTGCAGTATGGAGTACCTCAAGGCTCAGTTCTAGGGCCGCTACTCTTCACGCTTTATATGTTACCCTTGGGAGATATCATCAGGAAACATGGTGTTAGCTTTCACTGTTATGCTGATGATACGCAGCTCTATATTTCCTCGCAGCCCGGTGAAACACACCAATTTGAAAAACTAATGGATTGTATAGTCGATATAAAAAATTGGATGACGAGTAATTTCTTACTGCTAAATTCAGAAAAAACAGAGGTGTTAATCATAGGGCCTAAAAACTCTACTTGTAATAACCTAGAACACTGTCTAAGACTTGATGGTTGCTCTGTCAATTCTTCGTCATCAGTTAGGAACCTAGGTGTGCTACTTGATCGCAATCTTTCCTTAGAAAGCCACGTTTCTAGCATTTGTAAAACTGCATTTTTCCATCTCAAAAATATATCTAAATTACGGCCTATGCTCTCAATGTCAAATGCAGAAATGTTAATCCATGCATTTATGACTTCAAGGTTAGACTATTGTAATGCTTTATTGGGTGGTTGTTCTGCACGCTTGGTAAACAAACTACAGCTAGTCCAAAATGCAGCAGCAAGAGTTCTTACTAGAACCAGGAAATATGACCATATTAGCCCGGTCCTGTCCACACTGCACTGGCTCCCTATCAAACATCGTATAGATTTTAAAATATTGCTTATTACTTATAAAGCCCTGAATGGTTTAGCACCTCAGTATTTGAATGAGCTCCTTTTACATTATACTCCTCTACGTCCGCTACGTTCTCAAAACTCAGGCAATTTGATAATACCTAGAATATCAAAATCAACTGCGGGCGGCAGATCCTTTTCCTATTTGGCGCCTAAACTCTGGAATAACCTACCTAACATTGTTCGGGAGGCAGACACACTCTTGCAGTTTAAATCTAGATTAAAGACCCATCTCTTTAACCTGGCATACACATAACATACTAATATGCTTTTAATATCCAAATCCGTTAAAGGATTTTTAGGCTGCATTAATTAGGTAAACTGGAACCGGAACACTTCACATAACACCGTACTTTCTACATCATTAGAAGAATGGCATCTACGCTAATATTTGTCTGTTTCTCTCTTGTTCCGAGGTCATCGTGGCCACCAGATCCAGTCTGTGTCCAGATCAGAGGGTCACTGCAGTCACCCGGATCCAGTACGTATCCAGACCAGATGGTGGATCAGCTCCTAGAAAGGACATCTACTGCCCCGAAAGACAGCGGAGACCAGGACAACTAGAGCCCCAGATACAGATCCCCTGTAAAGACCTTGTCTCAGAGGAGCACCAGGACAAGACCACAGGAAACAGATGATTCTTCTGCACAATCTGACTTTGCTGCAGCCTGGAATTGAACTACTGGTTCCGTCTGGTCAGAGGAGAACTGGCCCCCCAACTGAGCCTGGTTTCTCCCAAGGTTTTTTTCTCCATTCTGTCACCGATGGAGTTTCGGTTCCTTGCCGCTGTCGCCTCTGGCTTGCTTAGTTGGGGTCACTTCATCTACAGCGATATCATTGACTTGATTGCAAATTAAAACAGACACTATTTCAACTGAACAGAGATGACATAACTGAATTCAATGATGAACTGCCTTTAACTATCATTTTGCATTATTGAGACACTGTTTTCCAAATGAATGTTGTTCAGTGCTTTGGCGCAATGTATTTTGTTTAAAGCACTATATAAATAAAGGTGATTGATTGATTGATTGACGACTCATTCAGTCTAGGGTGGCTACTGACAACACAACCACAGCATAACACTGCAAGATTTCAAGTGTACACACTCACAGCAAAGACAAGGACTCACCCACTGCACTCCACACACTCTACGTGAAATCGGGTCAGAACCACGGTTTACTAGGACTTATCCTGGGGTTTCGTTGGGCGTTGTTGATAGATGAAGGGCCGGAGGAATAACGTTGCCGTCACGACTGCTTGCGGCTTCCTGTACTCGTACTTCCCGGCTCACCCAAAACTCTGCTCCGTAATGGGGCCGCTGGCCTATTTACCAGACGCTCACAACATACGCTGGATAATGCACTCTCCCCAATGATGTACAATGCACTGTCCAATAGTACTCACAAATGAACGATACCACTCTTCCTTTGTCTCCATCTCCTTCTAGCTGTCCAATCCTCTTCACACCATCGGTTTTCCGTTGCTGGAGATCGCCCTTGACGTTACTTCCGGTGAGTACTTCCTATGACTGTGACTCCAACACATCAGTAGTTTATATATAGATGGTCTCATCAAACATCAATAAATGTTGTATACTCAGCCCAGTTGCTAGTGTCCTTGTCTCCTTCTTCACCCCGTGAAGTCCCTCTGCCTTCACCAATGCTGACTCTGCCCTAACCTCTACACTGCCCGCCGGATCGGCCTGAAACGATTCAACTCCAACTCTGTTTGAATTTCTGAGACTCTTTTTATACCCTTCCTGTTCTCTCCATTGTCCAATCCACGATCGCCACGTTTATTGTCCTCACCTGTGCCTCGTACAGCCCAATTTGCCTCCCGGAGTTTCCCGGAAGTTCCGGTGTTTGTAATATACGGGCCGGGCGGAAACCGTCTTCGGGCGGAACCAACCTTCGCCACTTTTGGTTCCGCCCCCAAAAAGTCACAGTGTGACATCTTCCCCCGCCAATCTGTTCTAGTCCCTAGAACACCTTCTCACAGCCTATTCACCATAACGTATAGGGGGCCGACCTCGGTTCTCTCGCTGGGACCGCCGAGGGGGCGAGGCAGGGTCGACTCTGGCTGGCATGTTCTCAGGTCCTCTTGGAGCGGCCAAAGCGGGTGCATCCACTGGGCCTCTCGGGACCACAGCCCATCCTCCGATCCAGGGGGCTACTGGTGCTGGCTCCTTTGGAGCCTCTTCCACGGGGCTAGGATAGTTCGGACAGGGGCGGATCATATTACGATGGACCACGCGGTCCGGCCCGGGCTTCCCTTCCGGCCGGATCGTGTACACAGGTTGCCCAGGTCGCTGCTGGCTTTTAGGACTACGTACGGGGTGGTTTCCCATCGAGCGCTCAACTTCCCTTTTCCTTGCCGCCGGTTATCTCGTACGAGGACCCTTTCTCCGGGGAGTAGAGGAGCATCTCGGGCCGTCCGATCATATAGCCTCTTGTTCCTAACCCCTGCCGTCTGTATCTGCTTCGTGACCTGCTCGTAGGCGAAATGCAGGCGCTGATGGTGACGTCCCACCCATTCCGTCAAACTCACTTCCTCCTCGTCCGCTGCTGCTCCCAACATCAGATCTATAGGCATCCGCACGTGTCTGCCAAACATCAGGTAAGTGGGGGCATACCCCGTAGTGCTATGTACGCTGTTATTGTAGGCTTGGAGCAAATTTGGCAAGGCACTCACCCATTCGTCCTGACGTCCTTGATCCAGGGTACCCAACAACCCCAGCAAGGTCTGGTTAACCCTCTCGCATCCTCCATTTCCCTGGGGGTGGTACGATGTAGTATGTGTCTTTGTACAGCCATATAATTGACAAAGCTCCCGGATTACCCGTGATTCAAAATTTGGCCCCTGGTCTGAATGCAGGAACTCGGGGCATCCAAATGGCTGGAAGACAGTTCTCTATAGGGCCGTGGCAGTGGTGTTCGCTGTTTGATCTAGGGTGGGGATAGCCCAAGCATATTTAGTGAATAAGTCAGTGACCACAAGAATGTTTTGGTAGCGGTCCATGGGTCGACCCAACGTCAAAAAATCCATGGCTACAATATGGAGAGGGGCCTTTGCATTGATGGGAACCATCGGTGCTCTGACCTCATGCCTTGACTTAAACAGAGTACACCTGGGACATGCCTGAATAAACGTCCTCACCGACGTCTCTAGCCCTGGCCAATAGAAGTGCCTACGCAGGAGGGACACAGTCCTCTCCTGCCCTTGGTGCCCCAACTGGTCGTGATAGGCCGAAATCAAGGATTGTACCTGATCCCCTGGTACCACGATCTGACAAACTTCTTCTTCCAACCCCAGATCTCTAATACCCCTACATAGCACGCCTTCTCTCAATTTCAGCTTGGCCCACTGCCCCAACAACTTCCGTCCTGTCTCAGTTTGGGCTTGCCTTTCCGCCGGCGTCGGCCGTCGGCCTTGTTCCAGCCACTCGCTTAGATCCCTCACCTCTCGGCTCCTCTGTTGCCTT
This sequence comes from Carassius gibelio, assembly GCF_023724105.1. NCBI lineage: Eukaryota > Metazoa > Chordata > Actinopteri > Cypriniformes > Cyprinidae > Carassius > Carassius gibelio. Next base: position 3,769,238 of record NC_068389.1, read on the forward strand.
TCCCTCCAACAACGGGGGTCCCATCCCCAACTTACGGGCACCGCCTCTTGTTGGCTCCCCGGTGCGTCTACCACGCCTACCATGCACCTCTCTTCTGCTTGGTCCGTTGTCGGCTCTGCTATGCCTCTCAGATCTTCCACTTCCGGGAGTCGGGACAACACATCGGCATTGGTGTGCTCCCGCCCAGGGCGATACTGAAGCTGGTAATCAAAGTTCGCCAACTGGGCCACCCACCGTTGCTCCACGGCTCCTAGCTTTGCTGTCTGTAAGTGTACAAGCGGATTGTTATCTGTGACTACTGTTACCTTGGCGCCCCAGAGATAATCCTTAAATTTTTCGCTGAGCGCCCACTTCAGTGCCAGCAACTCCAATTTGAAAGAACTGTAGTTGGCGTCATTCCTCTCCGCAGGGTGTAGGCTCCGGCTGGCGTAAGCAATTACCCGTTCTGTCCCTTCCTGCCATTGGGCCAACACCGCCCCCAGGCCAAGATTGCTGGCATCTGTGTATAAAACAAAAGGCTTTGTGAAATCAGCATAGGCTAAGATTGGGGCCTGTAGTAACTCCTGCTTGAGTTTTTGAAAAGCAGCTCCACACTCCGAGCTCCACTCAATGGTTGGGGACCCGCGGCCCCGAGGGCGACCTGTCCCAGACAGTAGCTGATTCAAAGGCTTTGCAATTTTGGAAAAGTTCTTGATGAACCGCCTATAATATCCCACGAAGCCCAAGAAGGACCTTACCTGCCTTACCGTCTTCGGGGCACTCCAGTCCCGTACTGCAGACACTTTCTCTGGGTCCACCGAAACTCCCGTGGCACTCACCACATGACCCAGAAACTTAACCTCCCGCCGCAAGAGATGGCACTTGTCGGGCTGCAACTTTAACCCGTACTTCTCCATCGCTTGGAAGACCTTCTCGAGATGTTGTAGATGGGACTCGAAGTCTGGGGAGTAAACAATCACATCATCCAAGTAAACAAGCACTGATTCCATCAATTGACCTCCCAAACACCGCTGCATTAGCCGCTGAAACGTTGCGGGGGCGTTGCAAAGGCCGAAGGGCATCCGGTCCCACTCAAAAAGGCCGAATGGGGTCGTAAAGGCGGTCTTCTCCCGGTCGGCCTCCTCCACCTGCTCCTGCCAGTAGCCACTGGCCAAATCCAATGTGGAGTACCACGCCGATTGTGTCAGGCTAGCAAGGGAGTCTTCAATTCGAGGTGAAATACCCTGCCGACTACGCCAAAATCTGTCACAGGTCGGAGCGGACCACAGATGTTGCAAGTCACGCCCCTTCCTAGTTTCCACCTCGAGGAGGTCTCAAAGCAACCCCAATGACCAGACAGACCAGGCGTAAGTAATATTAAAACAACTTTATTTAAATTAATTAAAATAATTCAGGAAGGGGGAGGTAAATCTTAAAATTATCGTCTCTGTTCAGCAGGAGGAGAAAGGGGCCGGAGAGGACTATGCGGCGAGGGTTAGTATGTCCCTTTGGGCTTTTGTTGACTCGTGGCGCCCTTCTTTTCTCCTGAAGGCAGAGTGAAACACACAATGAGTAATCGATCCGGTGAGAGTGGCTACCTGTTACTTGGGTCCATACGACTGGCTGATAAATGACTTGTTCCTCCGATCTCTTCGTACAGGGTGCTCGGGCGGCGCCTCCCCTTCTGCACACTCCGAGGTGAGCGCCAACCCGCGACACAGAACTCCAATGGCACTGCAAGAGAGAGGTCACTCAAACTGCGGGGGACAACACAGGTAGGTACTTCACAGGCAACTGGGGCTCTATTCTCACTTTAGTGATTCGTAGCAATGGACAAAGGTAAGTATTCCACAGGCAACTGGGGCTCTATTCTCACTTTAGTGATTCGTAGCAATGGACAAAGGTAAGTATTCCACAGGCAACTGGGGCTCTATTCTCACTTTAGTGATTCGCAGCAATGGGCAAAGGTAGGTATTTCACAGGCAACTGGGGCTCTATTCTCACTTTAGTGATTCGCAGCAATGGACAAAGGTAAGTATTCCATAGGCAACTGGGGCTCTATTCTCACTTTAGTGATTCGCAGCAATGGGCAAAGGTAGGTATTTCACAGGCAACTGGGGCTCTATTCTCACTTTAGTGATTCGCAGCAATGGGCAAAGGTAGGTATTTCACAGGCAACTGGGGCTCTATTCTCACTTTAGTGATTCGCAGCAATGGGCAAAGGTAAGTATTCCACAGGCAACTGGGGCTCTATTCTCACTTTAGTGATTCGCAGCAATGGGCAAAGGTAGGTATTTCACAGGCAACTGGGGCTCTATTCTCACTTTAGTGATTCGCAGCAATGGGCAAAGGTAAGTATTCCACAGGCAACTGGGGCTCTATTCTCACTTTAGTGATTCGTAGCAATGGACAAAGGTAAGTATTCCACAGGCAACTGGGGCTCTATTCTCACTTTAGTGATTCGTAGCAATGGACAAAGGTAAGTATTCCACAGGCAACTGGGGCTCTATTCTCACTTTAGTGATTCGCAGCAATGGGCAAAGGTAGGTATTTCACAGGCAACTGGGGCTCTATTCTCACTTTAGTGATTCGTAGCAATGGACAAAGGTAGGTATTTCACAGGCAACTGGGGCTCTATTCTCACTTTAGTGATTCGTAGCAATGGACAAAGGTAAGTATTCCACAGGCAACTGGGGCTCTATTCTCACTTTAGTGATTCGCAGCAATGGGCAAAGGTAGGTATTTCACAGGCAACTGGGGCTCTATTCTCACTTTAGTGATTCGCAGCAATGGACAAAGGTAAGTATTCCATAGGCAACTGGGGCTCTATTCTCACTTTAGTGATTCGCAGCAATGGGCAAAGGTAGGTATTCCACAGGCAACTGGGGCTCTATTCTCCTAGAATACTTCTCCTGGGCGGTGGGCTTACGGTGAAATACTGCGATACAGTAAGTAGATGAACTGTCAGACCTGGAGTAGTAAATCGTCGTAGCGCAGTCCTCCACAGGGATTTCCTGTGCGTCGGGGAAAGTTAAACACTGTCGCACCGGGCCGAACGCTTCCCTCTCCTCTTCTATTTGCAGTTTAAGGGATCTGGACCGGGGTGAACCTTTGAAGAGGCTCCACAACAGGTAAAGTAAATCCACACAGCTAATTTGCAACAGTAAAACTTCCTCCTTGCATATAGGTATAATTTTGGCTTTTACTCACACCAGTCTTGCTTACGTGTATTCTTCACCACCGCTTCCACAGAGCCAGGGTATTTCTGAAAGGGTCTAGACAGGACGTTACATTTGGGTCTCCATGCAGGGGTCGCAAAATGGCATATAGATGAAAATGGCGCTTCACCAGCCTCAACGGTCACTGGTATCCCCCACGACTCATCCAGTCTAGGGTGGCTACTGACAACACAACCACAGCATAACACTGCAAGATTTCAAGTGTACACACTCACAGCAAAGACAAGGACTCACCCACTGCACTCCACACACTCTACGTGAAATCGGGTCAGAACCACGGTTTACTAGGACTTATCCTGGGGTTTCGTTGGGCGTTGTTGATAGATGAAGGGCCGGAGGAATAACGTTGCCGTCACGACTGCTTGCGGCTTCCTGTACTCGTACTTCCCGGCTCACCCAAAACTCTGCTCCGTAATGGGGCCGCTGGCCTATTTACCAGACGCTCACAACATACGCTGGATAATGCACTCTCCCCAATGATGTACAATGCACTGTCCAATAGTACTCACAAATGAACGATACCACTCTTCCTTTGTCTCCTTCTCCTTCTAGCTGTCCAATCCTCTTCACACCATCGGTTTTCCGTTGCTGGAGATCGCCCTTGACGTTACTTCCGGTGAGTACTTCCTATGACTGTGACTCCAACACATCAGTAGTTTATATATAGATGGTCTCCTCAAACATCAATAAATGTTGTATACTCAGCCCAGTTGCTAGTGTCCTTGTCTCCTTCTTCACCCCGTGAAGTCCCTCTGCCTTCACCAATGCTGACTCTGCCCAAACCTCTACACTGCCCGCCGGATCGGCCTGAAACGATTCAACTCCAACTCTGTTTGAATTTCTGAGACTCTTTTTTTACCCTTCCTGTTCTCTCCATTGTCCAATCCACGATCGCCACGTTTATTGTCCTCACCTGTGCCTCGTACAGCCCAATTTGCCTCCCGGAGTTTCCCGGAAGTTCCGGTGTTTGTAATATACGGGCCGGGCGGAAACCGTCTTCGGGCGGAACCAACCTTCGCCACTTTTGGTTCCGCCCCCAAAAAGTCACAGTGTGACATCATCATCAGGTTTTAGCCAAGTTTCTGTCAAACAGAGCACATCTATATTATGATCAGTTATCATATCATTCACAAAAAGTGTTTTCGTAGAAATGGATCTGATATTCAATAAGCCAAGCTTTATCATTTGTTTATCCATATTGCATTTGTTTTTTATTTGTTGAACCTCAATTAAATTGTTAGCCTTAACTTGGTTTGGACGTTTTTTGTATTTTCTAGTTCGGGGAACAGACACAGTCTCTATTGTGTGATATCTAGGTGAAAGAGTCTCTATGTGCTGAGAATTAACTGACCTCTGTGACGGGAGGCAGCTAGCAGACGGTCGGTTTAGCCAGTCTGTCTGCTTCCTGACCTGGGCCCAAGTTAGTCAAGTATAAACATTAAGACTATTTGCCATATTTCTAGACAGAAGAGTGGCGCTAGCCCAGTAGGGACGAAGACCATCTCTTTTCAACAGGTCAGGTCTGCCCCAAAAGCTCGTCCAATTGTCTATGAAACCTATGTTATTCTGTGGGCACCACTTAGACATCCAGCCGTTGAGTGATGACAATCTGCTATGCATCTCGTCACCACGGTAAGCAGGGAGGGGACCAGAGCATATTACAGTGTCTGACATCGTGCTTGCAAGTTCACACACCTCTTTAAAGTTATTTTCAGTGATCTCCGACTGGCGAAGTCGAACATCATGGACTATGGTGGCTGGTGTCTCTATATTCACGTTCCGTACAATAGAATCACCAATAACTAGAACTAGATTTATTGACATGTTATAGCAATTTAAGGTGGATTAACAATCGGGTCCAGTCGGGTCTGTGTCTTCCTGGCGGGTTCAGGTCCAGCTTTCAAATAATATGCGGGCCCCTGTCGGGTCCGGGATATTTCTTGAATTTAATTGAACTACTGGTTTCGTCTGGTAAGAGATATCAGCGATATCGTTGACTTGATTGCAAATAAATGCACAGACACTATTTAACTGAACAGAGATGACATCACTGAATTCAATGATGAACTGCCTTTAACTATCATTTTGCATTATTGAGACACTGTTTTCCTAATGAATGTTGTTCAGTTGCTTTGATGAAATCATTTTTTTTTTTTGTTTAAAGCACTATATAAATAAAGGTGACTTTTCTTGACTTGACAAGACCGGCGTCACGACCTGAAGGAACATAGAGAGTTTGAAATACAAATGCATTGCCCATAAGAAGGAATTCTCTCCATCACATTCATAGACAAACCTTCATACTGTATAATTGAACAAGAAGGACCTTGTGTGCATTGTTACTGTTTTACATGGAATTGATGTTGAAGGTTTTGAAATTATGCATCCAAGCATGGTATGGTAGTACCTTCACTTCTACCACAAAAGACTGTTTTGTAAGTAATCTTCCTGATGTATCTTAATTCTTTAGCATATCCAAAACCTCAGAACAACTTGAGGATGTAACAGAATCCATAGACTCTTTATTTTCTAGCATTTTAAATTAGGGCCGGGACTCGATTAAAAAAAATTATCTAATTAATTAGAGGCTTTGTAATTAATTAATCGAAATTAATCGCATTTTAATCGCATATAAATATTTGACCTGAGAACAGTGAGAAGTAATTTTTTTTCACATGGATTTATAGTATACCATTGAATAATGACTGAATACATAAGCTTAAGCAACAAAATAGTTTATTTTTGTTCAACCAAGTCTAGCAGACCAGTGCAATTTTTGCCATTAAGTGTAGCAATAGCATATTTAGAAACAATTTAGAAACAGTACATTTCAGAAATTCAGGTAGCTTATAGGTGCTGGAACCTTCTGTAAAGTGTTTTTTTAAGTAATACACAATACTGTCAATTACATTCAGAACATTGGAAACCCTGACTATTAGAAAACATCTCTCTGTTGCTTCAGAGGCCATAACATACTAAGTCCGACTCTCAATAACCTTGGCCAAAACAATAAAGAGTTCAATATAAACTTTTGCACCAACAAAATAACACATAGTTGAACAAAAAGTGTAAAGTCCACGCTAGCTGCTATATGTTTTGCGTTGAGGTGATACTTGAGGTTCGATCATGTGCTGCGGTGATATGCAAACGCTAGTTGGTGCTTCAGTATAATGGGTCCGCCGAAACGCATCCAGTGAGAAACGTTCCGCGGTACAAAAATAAGTTCTTAAAAATGTGGGAAATTTTTTTCTGTAATTAACTAATCTTAATTAACGCGTTATTTTTTGTGTAATTAATTAATCTCAATTAACGCGTTACAGTCCCGGCACTATTTTAAATATATATACTCCTTTATGCTTAAGGAAGTTTAAAGGGGAGGTGAAATTCTATTTCATGCATACTGAGTTTTTACACTGTTTAAGAGTTGGATTCCCATGCTAAACATGGACAAAGTTTCAAAAATTAAGTTGTACGATTGAAGGAGTATTTTTGTTCCCAAAATACTCCTTCCAGTTTGTCACAAGTTTCGGAAAGTTTTGGCTCTGTGTGACGTTAGATGGAGCGGAATTTCCTTATATGGGTCCTAAGGGCACTTCTGCCGGAAGAGCGCGCGCTCCCGTATAGCAGAGCACTGAGAGCACAACAGACATTCACTGATCAGAGCGAGAGCGTCGCGAAATGTCACAAAAGAAGTGTGTTTTTGGTTGCCAGGGCAAGACAACCCTGCACAGATTACCAAAAAAAAAAAAACAGCATTAAGGGACCAGTGGATGGAGTTTATTTTTACAGAGCATCAACGGAGTTGTGCAAGTGTTTTTTGTTTGTTCCCTGCATTTCGAAGATGCTTGTTTTACAAACAAGGCCCAGTTTGACGCCGGATTTGCACATCGTTTATTTCTTAAGGATGATGCAATCCCAACAAAAAAGGGTCACGATCGTGTGTTGTAACCGCAGGCGGTGAGTAAAACTGCTTCAAATATCTCTGCCTCCTTGTTAGTGCGTCCGCCTCCCATGCCGGAGACCCTGGTTCGAGCCCCGCTCGGAGCGAGTCGTTGCTGCTGCTGCTCTTGTTCAGTTTCAGCCTCTGGATCTGATTCTGGATCATAAATATACGCTGAATCTGACTGTTAGCCATGGTTTGTTTTGGATGATGGTTTTTTTTCCTCATGGTAATGTCACAACTTCCAAACGCTCTCAACGCAAAAGCCTACTGGCGCTCGTGATTCTTTAGCTCCGCCCACACGTCACGCCTCCAGCCGCTCGTGTTTTTCTGGGAAAAATCGGTACAAACTATCTTTCTCTTATGAATATAATAAAACTAAAGACTTTTTGAAGTTATGAAGGATGCAGCACTACTCTATAGGTACTCAAGATTAACAGGATATTGAGTGAAAACGAGCATTTCACCCCCCCTTTAAGGAAAAGTTTCTGACACCATGATATAATGAGCACACTCACACCCTAAAGAGAGCAGCCCGAAAAATAAAGCATAGCTGGAGGAAAACAAAACTAGAGGTATTTTGTATTGCTTGGCGGGAAAGTATTTGATCTGCTCTTATCATCTGATCGTGGGTGTATCTCTCTATTAGTTTTATTGGATCTTAGTGCTGCGTTTGACACAATTGACCACAACATTCTTTTGCATAGACTTGAACACTTTGTTGGCATCAGTGGAAGTGCATTAGCATGGTTTAAATCGTACTTATATGACCGCCATCAGTTCGTAGCAGTGAATGAAGATGTATCATATCGATCACAAGTGCAGTATGGAGTACCTCAAGGCTCAGTTCTAGGGCCGCTACTCTTCACGCTTTATATGTTACCCTTGGGAGATATCATCAGGAAACATGGTGTTAGCTTTCACTGTTATGCTGATGATACGCAGCTCTATATTTCCTCGCAGCCCGGTGAAACACACCAATTTGAAAAACTAATGGAATGCATAGTCGATATAAAAAATTGGATGACGAGTAATTTCTTACTGCTAAATTCAGAAAAAACAGAGGTGTTAATCATAGGGCCTAAAAACTCTACTTGTAATAACCTAGAACACTGTCTAAGACTTGATGGTTGCTCTGTCAATTCTTCGTCATCAGTTAGGAACCTAGGTGTGCTACTTGATCGCAATCTTTCCTTAGAAAGCCACGTTTCTAGCATTTGTAAAACTGCATTTTTCCATCTCAAAAATATATCTAAATTACGGCCTATGCTCTCAATGTCAAATGCAGAAATGTTAATCCATGCATTTATGACTTCAAGGTTAGACTACTGTAATGCTTTATTGGGTGGTTGTTCTGCACGCTTGGTAAACAAACTACAGCTAGTCCAAAATGCAGCAGCAAGAGTTCTTACTAGAACCAGGAAGTATGACCATATTAGCCCGGTCCTGTCCACACTGCACTGGCTCCCTATCAAACATCGTATAGATTTTAAAATATTGCTTATTACTTATAAAGCCCTGAATGGTTTAGCACCTCAGTATTTGAATGAGCTCCTTTTACATTATACTCCTCTACGTCCGCTACGTTCTCAAAACTCAGGCAATTTGATAATACCTAGAATATCAAAATCAACTGCGGGCGGCAGATCCTTTTCCTATTTGGCGCCTAAACTCTGGAATAACCTACCTAACATTGTTCGGGAGGCAGACACACTCTTGCAGTTTAAATCTAGATTAAAGACCCATCTCTTTAACCTGGCATACACATAACATACTAATATGCTTTTAATATCCAAATCCGTTAAAGGATTTTTAGGCTGCATTAATTAGGTAAACTGGAACCGGAACACTTCACATAACACCGTACTTTCTACATCATTAGAAGAATGGCATCTACGCTAATATTTGTCTGTTTCTCTCTTGTTCCGAGGTCACCGTGGCCACCAGATCCAGTCTGTGTCCAGATCAGAGGGTCACTGCAGTCACCCGGATCCAGTACGTATCCAGACCAGATGGTGGATCAGCACCTAGAAAGGACCTCTACTGACCTGAAAGACAGCGGAGACCAGGACAACTAGAGCCCCAGATACAGATCCCCTGTAAAGACCTTGTCTCAGAGGAACACCAGGACAAGACCACAGGAAACAGATGATTCTTCTGCACAATCTGACTTTGCTGCAGCCTGGAATTGAACTACTGGTTTCGTCTGGTCAGAGGAGAACTGGCCCCCCAACTGAGCCTGGTTTCTCCCAAGGTTTTTTTCTCCATTCTGTCACCGATGGAGTTTCGGTTCCTTGCCGCTGTCGCCTCTGGCTTGCTTAGTTGGGGTCACTTCATCTACAGCGATATCGTTGACTTGATTGCAAATTAAAACAGACACTATTTCAACTGAACAGAGATGACATCAATGAATTCAATGATGAACTGCCTTTAACTATCATTTTGCATTATTGAGACACTGTTTTCCAAATGAATGTTGTTCAGTGCTTTGGCGCAATGTATTTTGTTTAAAGCACTATATAAATAAAGGTGATTGATTGATTGATTGATATTTGATTACTTTTCATCAATACAGTGGCTAAATTAATAAAAAATAAAGCATCTTTATCTTACTATCAATCTCTGTTGTTTAAAGTGATAAAATCTAACTTAATTCCCACCATATGTCTGATATTATTGATCAATCTTATCAGATTAATTTTGATCATTCACTTCTATTTTAAATCCAGTGAGTGCAGTGCACCTGCATTGCATTAGCTTGTCATTAACGTTTTCATTCATACCTATCACTGTTTTGTTTTCTCCTCTCATGCTCCAGTTTTTCACAACTGTGGTAAGAATATTTCATCAAGCACGGTGCGTAATGGCTTCTCCTGCTATTGTTATTTGCACCTCTTGCCACATGTACAGTTTATCTATCTCTGTCGGCGATGAGGGATTCACATGTAATAAATGCAGGGAAATAATTAGGCTGACAGAGTAGATTTCAGAATTAGAGACAAGCATTCAAACTTTAATTGAGGATAGTAAGAATGTTAAGGCTCTAGATACGGCTTTGGATGCGTCTAGCTCAGGGATTCCTGTACATTGTTCAGTTCCGGAAACTCCGGAAGCTCTTCTTTTCCGATCAAAATATTAAACAGGTTCTCCCCACTCAGTGATGCACCCACTGAGAAACCTGAAGAAAGTGCTCTAGTTATTGTTGATTCTATTGTACGGAACGTGAATATAAACACCAGCCACCATAGTCAAATGTTTACGGGAGCCAGAGCGCCTGACATCTTGGCAAATTAAAAATGCTGGCTAATGCTAAACGTAAATACAGTAGGATTTTTATTCATGCTGGCGCTAATGATGTTTGACTTCGCCAGTCGGAGATCACTAAAAATAACATTAAAAAGGTGTTCGAACTTGCAAGCATGATGTCAGACACTGTAATATGCTCTGGCCCCCTCCCTGCTTACCGTGTTGACGAGATGCATAGCAGATTGTCATCAGTCAATGGCTGGATGTCTAAGTGGTGCCCACAGAATAACATATGTTTCATAGACAATTGGATGAGCTTTTGGGGCAGACCTGACCTGTTGAAAAGAGATGGTCTTCATCCCTCCTGGGGTGGTGCCGCTCTTCTCTCTAGAAATATGGCACATAGTCTTAGAGTTTATACTTGACTAACTGGGGCCCAGGTCAGGAAGCAGACAGACTCCTGGCTAAAACCCGAAGATTACATTATTTTAAATGTTTCCACCCCACAAGCCGCATCCAAAAGGCAAAGGGGGAGGTGTTGCTTCAATTTATAACTATGTTTTTAGGATTTTTCTCAGAGGGCAGTATAAATCGTTTGAGGTAATGGTGCTTCATATAACATTATCCAGAGAAACAAATGTTAATGAAAAATACCCTGTGATGTTTGTACTGGCTACTGTATACTGGCCACCAGGGCACCATACAGACTTTATTATATGTATTATATGTATTATAATAATTTTACATCCGAGTTCTGGCTGCAGATACAGTTTTAATAGTTGGTGATTTTAATATCCATGTTTATAATGAAAAAGATGCATTGGGATCAGCATTTATAGACATTCTGAACTCTATTGGGGTTAGACAACATGTCTCAGGACCTACTCATTGTCGAAATCATACTCTAGATTTAATACTGTCACATGGAATTGATGTTGATTGTGTTGAAATTATTCAGCCAAGTGAAAATATCTCAGATCATTATTTAGTTCTGTGCAAACTTCATATATCCAAAATTGTAAATTCTACTTCTTGTTATAAGTATGGTAGAACCATCACTTCTACCACAAAAGACTGCTTTTTAAGTTATCTTCCTGATGTATCCAAATTCCTTAGCATATCCAAAACCTCAGAACAACTTGATGATGTAACAGAAACTATGGACTCTCTCTTTTCTAGCATTTTAAATACAGCTGCTCCTTTACGCTTAAGGAAGCTTAAGGAAAACAGTCTGACACCATGGTATAATGAGCATACTCGCACCCTAAAGAGAGCAGCCCGAAAAATGGAGCGCAGCTGGAGGAAAACAAAACTAGAGGTATTTCATATTGCTTGGTGGGAAAGTAACCTATCCTACAGAAAAGCATTAAAAACTGCTAGGTCCGATTACTTTTCTTCTCTTTTAGAAGAAAACAAACAACCCCAGGTATTTATGTAATACAGTGGCTAAATTAATGAAAAATAAAGCCTCAACAAGTGTTGACATTTCCCAACATCACAGCAATAATTACTTTATGAACTTCTTTACTTCTAAAATTTGAGATAAAATTGTAACCATTCAGCCGTCAGCTACAGTATCCCATCAGACAGTGCACTATAGATCCCCTGAGGAACAGTTCTGGAAATTCGGCTGAGACATGACAAGGCTCTGGGAGTTCAGCTGAGATTTGACGAGGCTCTAGTAGATCAGTGGTTACTTGACTTGGCTCATGAAGATCATTGGTGACTTGACCTGGCTCTTGAAGATCATTGGTGACTTGACTTGGCTCATGAAGATCATTTGTGACTGGACTTGACTCACAGAGATCATTGGTGACTTGAGTTGACTCTAACACCCAAGAGTCAAGTAAAACCACAGTTAGTGGTGACTTAACCTGCCTCTGGATGGTCAGCGGTGACCTGACTAGACTCTGGGAAATCAACAGGGTAGACTCTGGGAAATCAACAGGGACCTGATCAACAGGGACCGGACTTGACTCTGGGAAGTCAACAGGGACCTGACTTGACTCATGAAGTTTAACTGTTGTTTTACTTGACTCTTGGTTGCTAGTGGTGACTTGACCTGACTCTGGGTGGTCAACGGTGACCTGACTAGACTCTGGGAAATCAACAGGGACTTGATCGATGGGGACCTGACTAGACTCCGGGAAATCAACAGGGCCTGATTGATGGGGACCTGACTAGACTCTGGGATATCAACAGGGATCTGATCAACGGAGACCTGACTAGACTCTGGGAAATCGTCTGGGACCTGATTTGACTCTGGAAAGTTGACTGGGACCCTGACTTGACTCTGGAAGATCAACTGTGGCTGCCATCTTGTGCAGTGGTGCTGGACTGGCGGCCATCTTTTGAGGCGGTGCTGGGCTGGCGGCCATCTTGTGCAGCGGTGTTGGGCTGGCGGCCATGTCATGATGGGACTCTGAAATGGCAGCCATTATGCGACGACACTCTGGACTGGCAACCATCTTGGGAAGACACTCTGGAGTGGGAGATACTGCAGAACTGTGGTGTTCCTCGTCCACAACACCCACAGTTAACGCAGAGCCATTGGATCTATGTAAATCTCCAGTGTCCAGTTTGGATCGTGTCGTGGCATAATTGATTCAGGAATGGCGTCAGGTATGTCAGGGATATCAGGGATATCAAGAATCATAAATGGTAATGAGCAGAGATCAGGGCAGACAGCAGAGAATCAGAGTTGGTTAAACAATTCAAGATCAGACACGGGAAGAACAAACACAGGGAAACCGCTCGGAAATGCTAGATGAGGCTAAACAAGACGTTGCCAAGTGTCTGTGTGTGAGTGCTGCTTATATGTGTGTAAATGAGGTGCAGGTGTGGCAAGGTGATTAGTGATGCAGTGACTCATGGGAGATGTAGTTCGGGTGTGGTGCAACAGTATGAGAGGTGCTAGTGTCCAAGTGATGATATGGTGACATGAGTTGGTTGATGGGTGGAATGGTGCTGAGTGGAGTACCCTCTACTGAAGTTCATGGGCAGACCAGCTAATGATCTTGACAAATTTCTTACTGCTAAATTCTGAAAAAAACAGAGGTGTTAATTATAGGACCTAAAAACTCTGCATGTAATAACTTAGAATGCTGTGTAAGACTTGACTTGCTGCTCTGTCAATTCTTCATCATCATTTAGGAACCTAGATGTGCTATTTGATAGCAATCTTTCCTTAGAAAGCCAAGTTTCTAGCATTTGTAAAACTGCATTTTTCCATCTCAAAAAATACATCTAAATTACAGCAATGTTCTCAATGTCAGATGCAGAAATGTTAATCCATGCATTTATGATCTCAAAGTTAGATTATGTTAATGCTTTATTGGGTGGTTATTCTGCACACTTAGTAAACAAACTCCAGTTAGTCCAGAATGCAGCAGCTAGAGTTTTTACTAAAATCAATCAATCAATCAATCACCTTTATTTATATAGTGCTTTAAACAAAATACATTGCGTCAAAGCACTGAACAACATTCATTTGGAAAACAGTGTCTCAATAATGCAAAATGATAGTTAATGGCAGTTCATCATTGAATTCAGTGATGTCATCTCTGTTCAGTTTAAATAGTGTCTGTGCATTTGTATGCATGGAGAAAAAAAACCTTGGGAGAAACCAGGCTCAGTTGGGGGGCCAGTTCTCCTCTGACCAGACGAAACCAGTAGTTCAATTCCAGGCTGCAGCAAAGTCAGATTGTGCAGAAGAATCATCTGTTTCCTGTGGTCTTGTCCTGGTGGTCCTCTGACACAAGGTCTTTACAGGGGACCTGTATCTGGGGCTCTAGTTGTCCTGGTTTCCGCTGTCTTTCAGGGCTGTAAAGGTCCTTTCTAGGTGCTGATCCACCACCATGTCTGGATACGTACTGGAACAGGGTGATTGCAGAGACCCTCTGATCTGGACACAGACTGGATCTGGTGGCCACGGTGACCTCGGAACAAGAGAGAAACAGACAAATATTAGCGTAGATGCCATTCTTCTAATGATGTAGCAAGTACATAGGGTGTTATGTGAAGTGTTTCCGGTTCCGGTTTACCTAATTAATGCAGCCTAAAAATCCTTTAACGAATTTGGATATTAAAAGCATATTAGTATGTTATGTATAAGCCAGGTTAAAGAGATGGGTCTTTAATCTAGATTTAAACTGCAAGAGTGTGTCTGCCTCCCGAACAATGTTAGGTAGGTTATTCCAGAGTTTAGGCGCCAAATAGGAAAAGGATCTGCCGCCCGCAGTTGATTTTGATATTCTTTTTAAGTAATAAGCAATATTTTAAAATCTATAAGATGTTTGATAGGGAGCCAGTGTAGTGTTGACAGGACCGGGCTTATATGGTCATACTTCCTGGTTCTAGTAAGAACTCTTGCTGCTGCATTTTGGACTAGCTGTAGTTTGTTTACTAAGCGTGCAGAACAACCACCCAATAAAGCATTACAATCATCTAACCTTGAGGTCATAAATGCATGGATTAACATTTCTGCATTTGACATTGAGAGCATAGGCCGTAATTTAGATATATTTTTGAGATGGAAAAATGCAGTTTTACAAATGCTAGAAACGTGGCTTTCTAAGGAAACATTGCGATCAAATAGCACACCTAGGTTCCTAACTGATGACGAAGAATTGACAGAGCAACCATCAAGTCTTAGACAGTGTTCCAGGTTATTACAAGCAGAGCTTTTAGGTCCTATAATTAACACCTCTGTTTTTTTCTGAATTTAGCAGTAAGAAATTAATTGTCATCCAGTTTTTTATATCGACTATAAATTCCATTAGTTTTTCAAATTGGTGTTTCACCGGGCCGCAAAGAAATATAGAGCTGAGTATCATCAGCATAACAGTGAAAGCTAATACCATGTTTCCTGATGATATCTCCCAAGGGTAACATATAAAGCATGAAGAGTAGCGGCCCTAGTACTGAGCCTTGAGGTACTCCATACTGCGCTTGTGATCGATATGATACATCTTCATTCACTGCTACGAACTGATGGCGGTCATATAAGTACAATTTAAACCATGCTAATGCACTTCCACTGATGCCAACAAAGTGTTCAAGTCTATGCAAAAGAATGTTGTGGTCAGTTGTATAGTAGAGAATGAGTGGAACTGTTCCTCAGGGGGCCTATAGTGCACTGTCTGATGTGATACTGTAGCTGACGGCTGAATGGTTGCAATTTTATCTCTAATAGTATCGATTTTAGAAGTAAAGTTGTTCATAAAGTCATTACTGCTGTGGTGTTGGGAAATGTCAACACTTGTTGAGGCTTTATTTTTTGTTAATTTAGCCATTGTATTGAATAAATACCTGGGGTTATGTTTGTTTTCTTCTAAAAGAGAAGAAAAGTAATCAGATCTAGCAGTTTTTAATGCTTTTCTGTAGGATATGTTACTTTCCCGCCAAGCAATACGAAATACCTCTAGTTTTGTTTTCCTCCAGCGGGGCTCCATTTTTCAGGCTGCTCTCTTTAGGGTGCGAGTGTGCTCATTATACCATGGTGTCAAACTGTTTTCCTTAACCTTCCTTAAGTGTAAAGGAGCAACTGTACTTAAAGTTCTAGAAAAGAGAGTACAATAGAATCACCAGTAACTAGAGCACTTTCATCAGCTTGCTCAGTGGGTGCATCACTGAGTGGGGAGAACCTGTTTAATGTTTTGATCGGAACAGAAGAGCGGTGTTTTGACCCACGACTACGCTGCCTCACCGTCACCCAGTTGCCCTTCTGCAGGGGCTCTGCTGGAACCGGACAATGTACAGGAATCCCTGAGCTAGACGCATCCAAAGCCATATCTAGAGCCCTAACATTCTTACTGTCCTCAATTAAAGTTTGGATGCGTGTCTCTAATTCTGAAATCTTCTCTGTCAGCCTAACTATTTCCCTGCATTTATCACATGTGAATCCCTCATCAGCAACAGAGATAGATAAACTGTACATGTGGCAAGAAGTGCAAATAACGATAGCAGGAGAAGCCATTACTCACCGTGCTTGATGAAATATTCTTAACACAGTTGTTTGATGAACTTGTGAAAAAGCTGGAGCGAGAGAGAGGAGAGGAGAAAAGAAAACAGCGATAGACACCAATGGGAATGACAAGCTAACGAGTGCTAACGCTTTGCAGGTGTACTGCACTCACGGATATAAAATAAAAGTGAACGATCTAAATTAATCTGATAATATCAGATATATGGTGTGAATTAAGTTATATTTTATCACTTTAAAAAACAGAGAGTGATAGTAAGATAAAGATTCTAGAGAAAAAAATAGAAACAGCTACACAGAGCTACGATTAGCTACAACAAGGCCAGCAGGAAGTAGAGAAAACACTGTCCAACTATAAGAGTGAAGACACCTGAGTGCAATTAACAGGTGTGCAATTACCGTGATGAAGGGACAAGGCTTTGTGGGAAATGAAGTGCCTGAGGTGAGGTACCTATGGGGAAGTGAGACCACTAGTGGACACCCAGGGAAACACAGACCAGACACAGTGACGCAGAACCTGATTTTACCAAGTGAAACATATTCCTGGAACAACATTGTGATTAACCAATCAAATTTGAACAATGTGGCGAGTGGGGCGGGGCCGAGAGGCGTGGGAACGAGGAGTGAGGCCAGGTGTAGTGATTGGAGATGAGCTACACCTGAGCCCCACCGTCGGTATCGAGTCCCACGTAGGAGATGGAAGGATATAAAACTGGAGTGACGACCGTGAAGGACGAGAGAGGACCAGGCCTGGACAATATTTTATGTGTTTACTTTTTATTTGTGCGCATCAGTCGCCGTGAGGGGCTGACGCGCTGTTTTGTTTATTTTTGGATTATTAAAGTATGTTTTGATTGTGCGCCGGTTCCCGCCTCCTTCTTCCCGATGTATATGGAGTTTTTATCGTTACAAACAAGTTTATAGATTTTGTGAAGTTTACGCTTAAAATAACTGTTTGGTGCTTGTACATCAGTGTCATTCATCTATCATTTCCTCTGATTTTAAGGATCACTCATGGTTAAAGTTAGGTTTAGGTGTAGGGATATGGTCAAGACTACATTTTTTGAGTAAAATATTGTTCCAGGGTCAACAAAATATGTTGACCTAGGAACACATCTTACTCAGCAATATCAGGACGTGCCACCGTGACATATGGGCACTATTTTCTCTAATGCATTAGAAGCTGTTGCCCCCATCAAATTGAAAAAGGTTAGAGAAAAACATACTGTGCCATGGTATAACAGTAATACTCACTCTCTCAAGAAATAAACTTGTAGTCTTGAACGCAAATGGTGAAAAACTAACTTGGAAGTTTTTAGAATTGTTTGGAAAAACAGTATGTCGAGCTATAGACAGGCTCTAAAAACTGCTAGGGCAGAGCATATCCACAAACTCATAGAAAATAACCAAAACAATCCAAGGTTTTTATTTAGCACAGTGGCTAAATTAACAGATTACTAGATGCCACCATTCCATCAATGTTTAATAGTAATGGCTTAGATAATAATGAATTTCTTCACTGATAAAATAGATAACATTAGAAATACAATAGCGAATGAAGATTCTACACCGTCTAATACTTCAGTTTCATCCATCGCACCCAAAGATAAACTACAGTGCTTTACAACTATAGGACAGGAAGAGCTAAATAAACTTATCACTGTATCTAAACCAACAAAATGTTTATTAGATCCTGTACCCACTAAATTACTGAAAGAGTTGTTACCTGTAGCCGAAGAACTGCTTCTCAATATCATTAACTTGTCGTTATCTTTAGGTCACGTCCCAAAATCATTCAAGCTGGCGGTTAATAAGCCTCTTATTAAAAAACCAAAACTAGATCCTAGTGAACTGGCAAAATATGGGCCTATTTCAAATCTTCCATTTATGTCGAAAATTTTTGAAAAAGTTGTGTCTGCTCAATTGAGCTCCTTCCTGCAAAAAAATTATCTGTATGAGGAATTTCTGTCAGGTTTCAGGCCCCACCATAGCACAGAAACTGCACTTGTTAAAATTACAAATGACCTGCCCTTTGCGTCAAATCAAGGCTGCATCTCATTGCTAGTTTTACTTGATCTTAGTGCTGCGTTCAACACCATAGATCATGACATACTCATAGATCGATTACAAAACTATACAGGTATTCAAGGGCAGGCTCTAAGACACTTTAGATCCTACCTGTCAGATTATACCATTTTGTTTATTTAAATGGGGAGTCATCTCATTTATCACCAGTAAAATATGGAGTGCCACAAGGATCCATCCTAGGTCCCCTTTTGTTGTCAATATACATGTTGACACTTAATAATCTAAGCTAACAGAGTGTGTTAAAAGTGTAAAAGATTAGATGACCAATAATTTTCTCCTATTAAATTCGGATAAGACAGAGATATTAATTATTGGACCAAAAAACAGTACACAGAATCTTTTAGATTACAATTTGCAGCTAGACGGATGTACTGTTACTTCCTCTACAGTCAAAAATCTGGGTAATATATTAGACCGCAACTTGTCTTTTGAAAATCATATTTCCCATCTTAGAAACATTGCCAAGCTACGAAACATGTTATCTGTTTCTGATGCAGAAAAGCTAGTTCATGCATTCATGACCTCTAGACTGGACTATTGTAATGCACTTCTAGGTGGTTGTCCTGCTTCTTCAATAAACAAGCTACAGGTAGTCCAAAGTGCAGCAGCTAGAGTCCTTACCAGGTCAAGAAAATATGATCATATTTCCCCAATTTTACATTCTCTGCACTGGCTACCTATTAAGTTCCATGTCAGTTACAAATTATCATTACTTACCTACAAGCCTTCTACCACGTTACAACCCATCACGCTCCCTAAGGTCACAAAACGCTGGACTTTTGGTAGTTCCTAGGATAGCAAAGTCCACTAATGGAGGTAGAGCTCCCAAACTCTGGAATAGCCTTCCTGATAATGTCCGGGGTTCAGACACACTCTCTCTGTTTTAAATCTAGATTAAAAACGCATCTCTTTCACCAAGCATTTGAATAATGTATCTCTTAAATTGTGAGTGTAGTTGCATCTGATCAAATGCACATTCTTATTCTTTATCTTGGGTTAAACTACTTAATTTAACTTTTTTGGAACAGCAGCTATGCTAATGATGTCTCTATTTGTTTCTATGTTTTGGCACAGGGTTTACATCCCGTGCTAACTAGTGCCGGATTTCAACCAAAATTACCTGGAACATTCGTACCAGGAACTTTTTTCCCCAGGAACCTTTTCCCCCCTCGGGATTATGATGTCCGCGACGATGCAAATCCAGTAATTCTGCAAACAGCAGTGTACTTGATAACTTTAGTCAGGTCGCCTTGACTACTTCAATAAACGAAATTTACAATAAAACGAAATAGGACATCAAATACCACTGCCTCCTTTCGTTTTCATTTAAACAGAATAACAGCTGCAGAAATGTACTTAGTTCAGGGATATGTGTACATATACAGTCATTACAATGAAATGAAATACTATATAAATTTGCCTTTTTTGAGGCTGCTCTTGGTGGATACGTGATTACTGAGCTCTCACTGATCATGTGGAGCTTACCGTCTCCGAACTCGGCAAAAACACATTTTTAAATAGACCCTGTCTTTATAAATAAACCACAGATTTGAGTTTTAAACAACTACATTCTCGCCTGAAATACTTTTAAAACTACATTTCATGACACAATAACAGTAATATTTAAAAAATGATCCGAATAAATGGGGGTTGAACTCAGTCAATGCTGGGATTTTTAGTGCACAAGTCCCGCCCCTGAGAGTTCCGGAACTTTAAAAAAGTACTACCTCGCCAGCAGGGACTTTCTGGGGGGCATTTTTTTACCCAGAACTTTATTTAGATCCTGGTTCCTGTGGTGGAAACACACCGAGTACTAGCCCAAAGTCGCTAGTTACTGGCTTAAGTTCCCATGGTGGAAATGCGGCATAGGATTTACACAAGCTCCAGTCTGGATCCAGAACACCTGAGAATAGATGATACTGAACCTCAGAGGACCCCAGATGATGCTAACCTTGAATCAACAAACAGAACTAACAAATATTGCTACAAGTGTGACTGCATCATATAATAATTGCTGTTAATAATCTTCATCGCCTGGCTGACAAAGTCTTGTATAAATATTTCTGAAATCCTGTCATATGCACATAAACACAGTCACCATTTATAAGCTACCACTAAATATTATAGAAACTTCATTTTCTGTAAAGTTGCTTTGTAACGATTTGTATTGTAAAAAGCACTATACAAATGAACTTGAATTGATTTGATTTGAATTGAATTTGACCTCCAAACCAAACTCCAGTGTTATTTGGATGGCCATGTGGTCTGTTGAAAGCACTGTAAAAGAGGTGAGTGAATTAGTAAGAGTGGGCATGCAAATTGAGAGAGATTTTGAAGAAGCCAAGAGGTATTGAAATCAGGCCATTACTGAAATGCAGAAGCGCAAGAACCAAACTGACAGAGATACCCATCACAAGTCCAATCCCTCACACGCAAGTGTTCTGCAGTCTGTTCCTTATGCCAACATGTTGAACTTGAAGTTTCTCGTCCTGCCAATGTTGATCCGAGGGAGATATTTTCAAGCTATGATGGATATGGGAAGTTCACTGACTCTAATAAAAGAATCCTGTTGGAGACAGTTGAGTCGCAAAGAACAGCTGAATTCTAGTCATGGTCAGACCTTCAAACAAACTAATGGCCAAGTGTTATCAGCTTTGGGGATGTGGAACTGAGAATGTGAAGTGCAAGGAAGGAGGTATGATTTGACTTTGTATGTGATGAAGGACAAAGATCTCACTGTACCTATCATCTTGGGTATGGATTATTTGATGTCTATGGGAATAAACTTGAATTTTCATAAAGCCCAATATACCTTACCTACCTCAAATCACTGCCATGAAGAGACATTCCCATTCATGTCATCCAATTCTTCCAATGCATTGATATCTTTCTACCTTGCCTTGCCCCCACCAGAAGAGTCACCTGAGACGCAAACATTTATCCATCAACTGGTCACCAGTGCAGACACATCTCCAGAATACAGGTCACAGCTCAAGCATCTGATGAGAGAATGGCCCACTGTTTCTACCAACGAAATAGGACACACGGATGTAGTCAAACATCTCGTTATAACCACCAGTGAAGTACCTATCCTTAAGAGACCTTACAGAGTATCACCTGAGAAACAGCAATTCATCGAACAAGAAATCAAGGTAATGTTGGACAAAAACATCATTAGGCCTTCACTTTCTCCATGGGCTGCTCCGGTGGTCCTGGTACCGAAAAAAGGAGGTGGTCAGAGATTCTGTGTCGATTTTAGAGGTTTGAATTCAAAGACGTACTTGGACGGTTATCCCAGGCCACGGATACATGAAATCCTCGAGTCTGCATGGAGCAGCTATCTTTAGTACCCTCGACCTCAAAAGCGGATACTGGCAAGTTGAGATGGAGCCAGAGAGTATCCCTAAAACTGCTTTTACTACAGCGTCGGGATTATATGAATTTCTTCGTTTACCTTTCGGCCTTAAAAACACTGCCGCCACATTTCAGCGACTTATGGAGTTGAAAGACGTGAGGGGTAAGAGTTGTTTCGTATATATTGACGATGTCGTGGTTTACTCCAAGTCAGAGGAAGAACATCTAGCCCATCTAGGAGAAGTATTCCAGTGTCTGAGTCGGGCAGGTCTCACTCTCACTCAAGTGCAATATAATGCAGAAATCCTTGAAGTTTTTTGGACATGTAATTTCAGCAGAAGGAATTAAAACTGACCCTGCTAAAGTTGAAGCAGTAGCCACATTTCCTGTTCCCAAATCACTGAAAGAGGTGCAACGTTTCTTAGGTCTAGCAGGATGGTACCACAGATTTATCCCTCAATTTTCTGAGAAAGTGACCCCCCTTTATTGCTTGAAAAGCAAAGGAGCTACTTGGACTTGGACAGAGGAGTGTGAACGTTCTTTTGAATTGATCAAGCATGAATTGACCAGTGCCCCAGTTTTAATTGCCCCAGATTTTTCAAAGCCTTTTAGAGTCCAGACTGACGCGAGTGACCTTGGTTTGGGAGCCGTCCTTACCCAAGACATAGATGAGGTGGAACATGTCATTGCTTACGCCTCACGTCTCTTGTAAGGAGCTGAGAAATCAGGATGCAGGCAGCCAAAAGATCATCGAAAAAACCAAAACATCTTCTGATCCCACACGCATTCATTTCCTGTTGAAAAATGGATTTCTATTCCGCAGCATGCCACAAGGACCGGGAGGGCCCAAACTTCAAATAGTCATACCCACCAGCTTAAGACAAGATTTTCTCAACTATGCACACAACAACCCTCTAAGTGGACATCTTGGCAGACTTAAAACTCTGCTGAGACTTGTGGACATTTGCTACTGGCCCACTATGCGCTCAGATGTGTGGAAACATTGTAAGGAGTGTCATGTATGTCAACAACACAAGCCATCCATTTCAAAACTCGCCAGCTATATACAGTCTACGCCAGTAGTTGAACCCGGACATATACTGGGAGTTGACCTCATGGGACCATTTCCCAGAAGTGCTAAGCAGAATGAACATCTCTTAGTAATTGTGGAATACTGCTTAAAATGGGTGGAATTTTTCCATTTACGTGTCCCAAAAGCTCCATAGATTGCATGTATCCTGGTGTAGGAGATCTTCACTAGATGGGGTACCCCAGTGTATCTGGTGTCTGACAGAGGAACTCAGTTCACCTCACAATTAATCTGACAAGTCTGCATGCAATGGAGTGTCGTTCAAAAGCTAGCCACGACTGCACACCCTCAAACAAACCTCACAGAACGGGTCAACCGTACTCTAAAAATCATGATTGCCTCGT